>NW_024070209.1:68263274-68510031 GCF_014754425.2 Oryx dammah
CTGGAGAATGTCTATATGTACTGGAGAATGTCTATATGTACTGGAGAATGTCTACTCAGCTCTTTTTGGGTAGAAAGTTCTGTAGATGTCTGTTGGGTCTAGTTGGCTTGTAGTATTGTTTTATGTAGGGAAGTATTCTATTTTTTAATTGATTTTCTGTCTGGTTGTTCTATCCATTATTAAAAGTAGGATATTGAAGACTCCAACTGTTATTATTAAAGTGTCTATTTTTCCCTTCAATTTGTCATATATTTTGCTTCATGCATTCGGGAACTCTGTTGTTAGGTGAGTAAGTGTTTATATTTCAATGTCCTTCATTGTCTCTTGTAACAATTTTTGTTTTAAAGTCTATTTTCTGATAATGGTACAGACATACCTCAGACTTCCCTTGGGGCATAGTGGTTAGAATTTGGGGCTTTCATTGTGGTGGCCCGGGTTAAATCCCTGGTCAGGAAAGATGCCACAAGCTGTGTGGTGTGGCCAAAAAGAATAAAATAAAATTAAGTTTTAAGGGAAGCCTGGCATGCTGCGGTCCATGAAGTTGCAAAGAGTCAGACATGACTGAACGACTGAACTTACTAACTGAAGTTTTAAAAAAATTAAAAGGTATAGGTACACCTCAGAGATATTTCAGGATTGGTTCCACACTACCACAGTAAAGCAAATATCCAAAAATTGGGAGTCACCCAATTTTTTTGGTTTTCTACCGCCTATAAAAGTTATTTTTATAGTATACTGTAGACTATTAAGTGTGTGACAGATTTATGTCTAAAAATGTACATACCTTAATTTAAAAATACTTTATTACTAAAAATGCTAAACATCATCTGAGCCTTCAGTAAATCATAATCTTTTTGCTGATGGGAGGTCTTGCATCAGTGTTGATGGCTACTGGCTGATCAGGGTGGTGGTTGCTAAAGGTTGGGTGACTGTGGCAATTTCTTAAAATACTGATAAGACAACCATGAGGTGTGCTGTATTGATTGACTTTTGCTTTCATGAATACCTTCTTTCATGAATGATTACTCTGTAGCATGCAATGCTGTTTAACAGCATTTTACTTGCAGTAGGACTTCTTTCAAAATTGGAGTCAATCCTCTGAAACCCTGCTGCTGCTTTATCAACTAAGTTTATGTAATAGTCTAAATCCTTTGCTGTCATTTCAGCAATCAGTTAAGTTTGCCATCTTACATGGGAACAGTTCATGGCACCCGAAAACAATTACAATGGTAACATCAAAGATCCCTGATCACAGGTCACCATAACAAATATAACAATAGAAGTTTGAAGTGCTACAAGAATTACCAAAATGTAAAACATACACAAAGTGAGCAAATGCTATTGGAGAAATGATGCCAATAGACACACTCAATGCAGGGTTGCCGCTAACCTTTGATTTGTTAAAAATGCAGCATCTGCAAAGTGCAATAAAGTGAAGCACAATAAGACAGGTATATCTGTATAGCTATTCCAACTCTCTTTTGATTACTGTTTGTGTGATGATATATCTTTTCCATCCTTACACTTTCAACCTATGTATGTCTTTGAATCTAAAATGAGTCTGTTGTAGGCAGCATATGGTGGGATTATATTTTATGGATTCTGCCAATCTCTGCCTTTTGATTGGAGTTTACTAATTATATTTAATGCTAAATTTGTTTGCATTTAATGCAATTACTGAAGAGGTACTATTTACATTTGCCTTTATGCTAATCGTTTTTACATATCTTTTTTGTTACTCCAGTCCTCCATTACTGTGTCATTTGTGTTAAATATTTCCTAGTAGTATACCTTAATTAAGTCCTTTGTCACTTCGTTTACTATCTATATTTTTTAGTTATTTTCAAAGTAGCTGCCCTGGTGGCTGCCAGGCTGCTGGTTTTCACAGAGATTGTGAGCTATTGATCTTCAGGACTACTGCAGAGCTGGTGAGAGGGAGATGAAAATAGGACAAACTAAAAAATCGTATGTCCACTGTTCTTATCAAAATTCAGCCACTTTTCTTGTATAAATGCCCTTTGGATTTCTTCAACCCTTTGGTTAATTTTCAGAGTTCTGAAAAAGTTGATTCCAAACATTTTTGCTAGTGTTATTATTGCCTTTATGGAGGAGTGAATTTTTGAAGGTTCTTACTCTGTCATTTTCACTGATGTCTTTGTAATATCTTTTTTCCCCATAAAAAGTCATTTTAATTTGTATTTTCTGTAAAGGTTTGCTTTTTAAATTTGTATGCAGTTAAATATGTCTATACTTTATTTTATTTATTCTAGGTGTCCACTGTTCATTAGCAAAGTCTCCTCAACCTTAGACTGTGGTCTTCTAGGTTAATGGATGGGGCTTCCCTGGTGGCTCAGATGGTAAAGAATCTGCCTGCAAGCCTGGAGACCTGGAGATAGATAAATACCATATATAATATAAATGTGTATATATTATGCATGTACATAATACATTCAAAGATATGCATCATGGTTTTGTGCAAACAACATACATATTCAATTTATTTATATAATTGTATATATCAATATAATGATGTAATGAATTGTTTTAATAGATACTCTCATACTGGACTACCTTTAGTATAAAATTTGCTTAATCACAATATATTTTTCTTTAGATCATTGCCAGATTATATTTGCTAGTATTTCCATTTGAATTTTGTACCTATACTTATAAGGAATATTGGGATATAGTTTGTATTCCTTGTTGTCTTTATCAAGTTTCTTTTCATCATCTGAAAGAGTTAAATGGAAATTACCTTTCTTAAGTTACATGAAATCTCAGTGTATAGGCCTAGTGATTTTTTAAAATATAATTCACTAATCAGTTTGTCTATTTCTTCTCTAGTAATTGATCAAATCAAGATTTTCATTTCCTCTTAAATCAGTTCTAATGGGAAATGTTTTACCTAGAATTAATACATTTACTCTGGTTTAAATATTGCTGGTATAAAGTTCAAGGATGTAGCAGTGCCTTGTCTCCTTTTTATTTCCAATCTTGTCTATGTTTATGCTCTTGTTTTCCCATTAATGAGACTTGCAAGGGGTATATCTGTTTTATTGTTTTTCTTTTAAAAAATCAGATTTTGGATTTATTTATCCTTCCATTTAAAAATTTCCATTTCACTGATTTCAAAGAGGAAATTTAAAAAGAAATCACTTCCTAGCTATATACCAGTGAAAAATATAACACTTCATACAAAATAATACGAGACACTATAAAAGCAGTACTTAGTTATTAAAGAACACTGAAAAATAAAGGAACCAAGGGCTCACTTTAAACTATAACAGTGAAATAAACCAAGCAATCAGGAAAAAAAAAGAATCAATAAAGAGAAAAGTTAAAATCAAAGAGATCTTTCAATTCTGGTTCTTCCTTGCTTATATGTTTTATCTCTACCTACAAGGGGTAAAAGATAAGACCAGCTTCTTAGCACAAAGCATGGCACCTAAAGTCACTTATCTAGTACCTATTTACCTCTTAGCTCCATCAGTTGGCACTCTCCAACACAATTCATGCTTCAACAATACCTAGTTGCTTGAATTCCCAAAATACATTCTGTTCCTTGTCTTTATTTTATTGCATTTTATCCCAGTTCTGTGGAATGAATTTCCCATCTTCTTCCACCTGGCAAGCTCCTTTTAATCTTTCAAAATACAACTTTTTGGCATCTCGGTAGGAAGTATACCCCACTTCTCCACCAGATAGAAAAAAATTTTTCTTCTTCTGAGCTACACCTCTACCTGTATATATCTTCACTGCTAATTTTGTACAGTGGTTGCATCTGCCTCTCTTATAAGACTATGAGCACCTTGAAGGCAGTAATTATATTTTACTGGGTTCTCTAATGACTCCCAGTTCAGTACCTGGAATGTATTATCAGATTGAAAACTATTTATTGAATGAATCAATGAAAGCCGTGACTGTGATATCCAATCATTCAAAGTCCTTGTTTGCTGGAATACTCTATCACAGTGTTTTATATATTTGCTTTTTCTACTTTCTGTACATTTGATTCCTCATAATCTTTTACATAATACATTCTGCTCCCATCATTTCAATAAAATGGGTTAACCCAAAATCTCCAACAGCCTTCTTGCTACTGAATTATTCAGTGACCCTCCTTTTCCCCAGGTTTTGTTTGGCCTTCAAGTAGCATTTCTCCTATAAAACCCCTTCATCGTTTTGCTTCCCTCCTTTGATTGTAGGGCAGCATTCTCCCTAAGCATATATTTTAAATTACTTCACTTAGCTGCTTCTAAACAAGTTTCATCTGTGTAGCTTAGTCGTCGTCTTCATTCTTTTCTGAATGGCTTCATGTATTCCTATGGGGACAGATGGAAAATTTTTTGAGGCTCATCCATGCTGTTTTCCACAGTGGCTGTACCAGTTTACAATCCCACCCACAGCGCACAAGAGTTTCCTTTTCTCCACATCCTTGCCAGCATTTGTTATCCCTTGTCTTTCTCGATGATAGCTATTCTAACAGGCGTGAGGTCATAAATGATATAAAATCTTGTCCCCCATTTACACAAGGCTTCTCCTCTGTGGAGCACTTCTACTGTCTGTCTCTTTAGTTCACCTGCCATTCCCTTTTATTGAAGTATAAAGCCACAGAATGTCAGAACTGAAAGGGGAAACTGAGGCCCCACAGTTGGAGTGACTTGTCTAAGGCCATATGGCAAAGAGCCAAGGCCAGGGCCAGATCCACTTTCTTAAGGACAGTATCTTTCCCACTTGATTCTCTCTGTCTGCTCCCTCTTTATACCACCTTCTTTCAGATGCCTCCCTAATGGGAGACGGTGTAAGGGAAAGTGTCAGGGAGTGAAAGGAAATCCATAGGTCATGGGGCCCATTGTGTGTGTGTGTGCGTGTGTGTGTGTTTCCCTCCTTTACACTCTATGAATAGCCCTCTGTGTGGCTGCATCAGGCTCCTGGAAATGGGCAGAGAAGCCTCTGATCCTGACAGGATCTGTGAGAAGTTGTCACTCCTGGCTCTTCCCAAATCACTCACCTTCTAGAAGATACTCAAAGCCCACCCAGCCTGGGCTCTGGCACTCTCTACCACAGCAGGGTCAGAGGTGAGCCCTGAATGGCTCACACAGCCACACAGCCTTGACATGTCACTGTCACTCAGAACCCAGATCCCTAGACATTACGGACATTGATAAGCCTATGACCCATCTCACTCCATTGCCTTGGCAGACAGCAACCCAGCGACAGCCTCTGACCTCTGTCCTGCTCTGACCCTCATGGCTCAAACACAGAGCAAGGAATAGCTCAAAGGGATGTCAAGCTCCAGCATCCTCCAATATCAAATTTTTAAAAGTGCATTACCATCAATAGATGTGGTTTTATTGTAACTGCTTAGAATTTGAATAGCATGCTATAACCATCCCCATAAATTGGACTTCTTTAGATTTATTAAGCTATTTATTGAATGGTGGGTAATAAACATTTGGGATTAACAGCTCTGCAACTTCTCTGAGACAGTTACACAGAGAGTTGCTAAAATCCCATAGAATAATTATGAATCAGTCACCATGCTGACAAACCATAATTGTCAAAAGTTCAATGCAGACTCAGGGCCTTATTTAAAAGTTTGTTCTTGTTTGCAGCTTTGATGTTCCTCTTCCTTTCTCCTGGCATCTCCTCTTTTTTCTCTCTTTTTCCCTACTTTCTTCTTATTCCCCATGTCCTCGTCTCCTCTCTCACCGTTCCTTATCGTTTCTTTCACTTATATGTAAGAAGTAGCATGGTGTAAAGAAAAAAGGTGAGATGTAGAGAGCTGAGCTCAAGGCAGGGACCTGCCACCTGCTGCCTTTGGGACCCTGGGTGAGTCTCTCTTGGCCTTTTTCTCTTTAGATCAATGCAGAGGCATATGCAGAGCATCCGGAACATGAGGCTTTGGATGACTTTTGGCTTACTTCTCTCCTCCTCCTCCTCCCACTTAGTTCGTCCTGAGCGTGGCTGCCAGACTGGCTCTCCTGCAGTCCCATACTCTCCATGTCTCTTTTCCATGACTCCTCTGACATCACAGCTCAGCTGGGATATCGAGGCCCATGGGGCACACTGCTTTCCAACTTTATCACCAACTTTGTCACTTTATCTAGGACCTGGCATTATCTGGATTTTAATTCAAGTCAGATGAAAATAAACTTTTAAAAACTGTGGTTAAAATATATATATATCAAGTATATATATATATATAAAACATGGGGGCTTCCCTTGTGGCTCAGTAGTAAAGACTCTGCCTGCCAATGTAGGAGACACAGTTTAGATCCCTGGGTCGAGAAGGTCCCCTGCAGATGGAAACGTCAACCCACTCCAGTACTCTTGCCTGGGAAATCCCATGGACAGAAGAGCCTAGTGGGCTACAACCCATGGGGTTGCAAAAGAGTCAGACACGACTTAGCGACTAACCAACAAAATATAAAGTGAAATTTACCATTTTGAGTATGTAATTCAGTGATGTTGCATACGTTTACATGACTATGCAACCATCACCACCATCCAACTCCAGGGCTCTTTTCATCTTGCAAAACTGTAACCCTGTGCCCATTAAAGAGCAATTCCCCATAGCCCTCTCCCCTAGTTCTAGGTAACCAGCATTTTGCTTTCTGTTTCTGTGAATTTCACTAGTCGAGTTTCCTCATATCCGTGGAAATGTACAGTATTTGTCCTCCTGTGACTGGCTTATTTCACTTAGCACAATGTCCTCAAGGTTCATTCATGTTGTAACAAGTGACAGAGTTCCTTTCTCTTAAGGATGAATACTATTCAGTTGTTTATACTACATTCTGTTTATCCATTCTTCCATCAATAGATACTTGGGTTGCTTCCACTTTTGCCTGTTCTCAAATAATGCTGTGAATATGGGTGTGCTAATTTCTGCTTGAGGCCTTGCTTTCAATTCTTTTGGGCATGTTCCTAGAATGAAATTACTGGATCATATGGTAATTTTATATTTAAATTTTTGAGGATCTACCATATTGTTTTTCATAGTGTCAAAAATGGTTTTAAAATATCTTCCTTAATTTTAAGACTAATATACATGCTTTATGAATGATTTAGAAATGACTGTAAAAGAAAATGAACATTATTCATAACACCACCATTCAGAGATAATCTATGTTTACATTTTAATGCTGGCCTTGTAAATGAGTTTGGAAATGTTCCCTTTTCTTCTGTTTTTTTTTTTTTTTTGTGAGAAGGATTCAGTTCAGTTCAGTTGCTCAGTCGTGTCCGACTCTCTGTGACCCCATGAATCGCAGCATGCCAGGCACACCTGTCCATCACCATCTCCCGGAGTTCACTCAAACTCACGTCCATTGAGACGGTGATGCCATCCAGCCATTTCATCCTCTGTTGTCCTCTTCTCCTGCTGCCCCCAATCCCTCCCACCATCAGAGTCTTTTCCAATGAGTCAACTCTTCACATGAGGTGGCCAAAGTATTGGAGTTTCAGCTTTAGCATCATTCCTTCCAAAGAACACCCAGGGCTGATCTCCTTTAGAACGGACTGGTTGGATCTCCTTGCAGTCCAAGGGACTCTCAAGAGTTTTCTCCAAGCACCACAGTTCAAAACCATCAATTCTTCGGCGCTCAGCTTTCTTCACAGTCCAACTCTCACAACTATACATGACCACAGGAAAAACCATAGCCTTGACTAGACAGACCTTTGTTGGCAAAATAATGTCTCTGCTTTTTAATATGCTGTCTAGGTTGGTTATAACTTTTCTTTCAAGGAGTAAGCGTCTTTTAAATTCATGGCTGCAATCACCATCTGCAGTGATTTTGGAGCCCAAAAAAATAATGTCTGCCACTGTTTTCACTGTTTCCCCATCTATTTCCCACGAAGTGATGGGACCAGATGCCATGATCTTCGTTTTCTGAATGTTGAGCTTTAAGCCAACTTTTTCACTCTCCTCTTTCACCTTCATCAAGAGGCTTTTTAGTTCCTCTTCACTTTCTGCCATAAGGGTAGTGTCATCTGCATATCTGAGGTTATTGAGATTTCTCCCGGCAATCTTGATTCCAGCTTGTGATTCTTCCAGCCCAGCATTTCTTATGATGTATTCTGCACAGAAGTTAAATAAGCAGGGTGACAATATACAGCCTTGACGTACTCCTTTTCCTATTTGGAACCAATCTGTTGTTCCATGTCCAGTTCTAACTGTTGCTTCCTGACCTGCATACAAATTTCTCAAGAGGCAGGTTAGGTGGTCTGGTATTCCCATCTCTTTCAGAATTTTCCACAGTTTATTGTGATCCACACAGTCAAAGGCTTTGGCATAGTCAGTAAAGCAGAAATTGATGTTTTTCTGGAACTCTCTTGCTTTTTCCATGATCCAGTGGATGTTGGCGATTTGATCTCTGGTTCCTCTGCCTTTTTTAAAACCAGCTTGAATATCTGGAAGTTCACGGTTCACATATTGCTGAAGCCTGGCTTGGAGAATTTTGAGCATTTCTTTACTAGCATGTGAGATGCGTGCAATTGTGTGGTAGTTTGAGCATTCTTCGGCATTGCTTTTCTTAGGGATTGGAATGAAAACTGACATTTTCCAGTCCTGTGGCCACTGCTTAGTTTTCCCAATTTGCTGGCATATTGAGTGCAGCACTTTCACAGCATCATCTTTTAGGATTTGAAAGAGCCCCACTGGAATTCCATCACCTCCACTAGCTTTGTTCCTAGTGATGCTTTCTAAGGCCCACTTGACTTCACATTCCAGGATGTCTAGCTCTAGGTGAGTGATCACACCATTGTGATTATCTTGGTCGTGAAGATCTTTTCTGTACAGTTCTTCTGTGTATTCTTGCCACCTCTTCTTAATATCTTCTGCTTCTGTTAGGTCCATACCATCTCTGTCCTTTATCGAGCCCATCTTTGCATGAAATGTTCCCTTGGTATCTCTAATTTTCTTGAACAGATCTCTAGTCTTTCCCATTCTGTTGTTTTCCTCTATGTCTTTGCATTGATCACTGAGGAAGGCTTTCTTATCTCTTCTTGCTATTCTTTGGAACTCTGCATTCAGATGCTTATATCTTTCCTTTTCTCCTTTGCTTTTCACTTCTCTTCTTTTCACAACTATTTGTAAGGCCTCCCCAGATAGCCATTTTGCTTTTTTGCATTTCTTTTCTATGGGGATGGTCTCGATCAATGTCACGAACCTCAGTCCGTAGTTCATCAGGCACTCTATCTATCAGATCTAGGCCCTTAAATCTATTTCTCACTTCCACTGTATAATTATAAGGATTTGATTTATGTCATACCTGAATGGTCTAGCGGTTTTCCCTACTTTCTTCAATTTAAGTCTGAATTTGGCAATAAGGAGTTCATGATCTGAGCTACAGTCAGCTCCTGGTCTTGTTTTTGCTGACTGTATAGAGCTTCTCCATCTTTGGCTGCAAAGAATATAATCAGTCTGATTTCGGTGTTGACAATCTGGTGATGTCCATGTGTAGAGTCTTCTCTTGTGTTGTTGGAAGAGGGTGTTTGCTATGACCAATGTGTTCTCTTGGCAAAACTCTATTAGCCTTTGCCCTGCCTCATTCCATATTCCTAGGCCAAATTTGCCTGTTACTCCAGGTGTTTCTTGACTTCCTACTTTTGCATTCCAGTCCCCTATAATGAAAAGAACATCTTTGGGGTGTGTTAATTCTAAAAGGTCTTGTAGGTCTTCATAGAACCGTTTAACTTCAGCTTCTTCAGTGTTAGTGGTTGGGGTTGGTATTCTTTAAATGGTAGAATTCACTGGTGAAGCCATTTGGCCCTGGACTTTTGGGAGATTTTGATTACGGATTCAATCTCCTTACTTATAACTAATCTGTTCATATATCCTATTTGTTCATGATTAAACCTTAGAAAGTTTTATGTTTCTGGACTTTATCAATTTGTCCTGGGTTTTTCAATTTGTTGGCATATAATTATTCATAGTTGTCTGTTATACTCCTTTGTATTTCTGTGGTATCAGTTGTAATGTCTCCTCTTTCATTTAAAATTTTATTCTAGTCCTCTTTTATTTCTTGGTAAGTCTACTTAAAGTTTTGTCAATTTTGTTTATCTTTTCAAAACAATAGATTTTAGTTTCAGTGATCTTTTCTATTGTCTTCTTACTCTCTATTTCATTTATTTCCACTCTGGTCTTTTTTTTTCTTTTCTTCCTTCTCCTAACTTTAGGCTTAGTTTGTTCTTCCTTTTCTAATTCCTTGAGGTACAAAGTTAGTTTGCTTATTTGGGAATCTTTCTTCCTTCTTAATGTAGATATTTATCTCTATATACTTCCCTCTTAGAACTGCTCTTGCTGTATCTCACTACTTTGGTATGTTGTGTTTCCATTTTAATTTGTTTTACTTCTTTTTTTCCAGTTTTCTTAAAGAATAATTAACATACATCACTGTATATGTTTAAGGCATACAGCTTGATGATTTGCTTTATGTGTATCATGAAATGATTATCACAATAGTTTCAGCTAACACCAAGATTTTTCATTTCTCTTTTGTTTTCATCTTTGATGCATTGTGTATTGAGGAGCATGTTGTTTAATCTCCACATAGTTGTGAATTTTTCAATTTTGTTCTTATAATTGGTTTCTAGTTTCATACTATTGTGGTCAGAAAAGATGCTTGATATGATTTCAATCTTAAATTTATTAAGCCTTTTTTGTGCTCTAATATGTGATCTATACTGCAGAATATTCCATGTGTGCATGAGACGAATGTGCATTCTGTTGCTTTTGGATGGGATGTCCCATAAATGTTTCTTAAGTTCATCTGATCTAACATGTTGTTTAAGTCCAATATTTCCTTATTAATTTTCTGTCAGATGATCTACTCATTGATGAAAGTGAGGTACTGAAATTTCCTACTGTTATTATATGTCTATTTCTTTCTTTGGGTCATTTAATATTTATATATGTAAGTGCTCCTCTGTTGAGTGCATAAATACTTACTAATGTTGTATCTTCTTGGTGAATTAGCCCCTTTATTGTTATATGATGGTCTTCTTTATTTCTCTTTACTGTCTTTGGTTTAGAGTCTGTTTTGTCTAATATAAGTATAGCTAATTCTGCTTTCTCTTGGTCTCCATTTGCGTGGAACATTGTTGTCATGTTCAGTCCACTGTGTCCCTTAAGCTAAAACGAGTGTCGTGTAAGAAGCATGTGTTTTGGTCTCATTATTTTATTTGCTTGGCCACTCTGTGTTTTTTGATAGAAGAATTTAGTCTATTTACATTTAAATTGATTATTGATATGCATTGACTTGCTATTGCCACTTTATTAATTTCTGGCATTTTGTAATTCCTTTGTTCCTTTTTTCCTCTTTTCTTTATCTTCTTTTGTGAATTGATGATTTGCTGCTGTAGTATGCTTTGATTCCTTTCTCTTTATTTTTTTATGTATCCAATATGAGTTTTTGCTTTATAATTACATGGAGGTTTACATAAAACATCTTGTATTTATAAAGTCTATTTTAAGCTGATAACAACTTAACATATAAAAGGTCTACATTTTTAACCCTCTCCCATTCTGTGTTTTTGATGTCGCAGTTGCATCTTTTAACTAGTGTGGTGCTGTTACTAAGTTGCTTCAGTCGTGTCAGACTCTGTGCGACCCCGTAGACGGCAGCCCACCAGGCTCCCCCGTCCCTGGGATTCTCTAGGCAAGAACACTGGAGTGGGTTGCCATTTCCTTCTCCAATGCATGAAAGTGAAAAATGAAAGTGAAGATGCTCAGTCATGTCTGACTCTTTGCGACCCCATGGACTGTAGCCCACCAGGCCCCTCCGTCCATGGGATTTTCTAGGCAAGAGTACCGGAGTGGGTTGCCATTTCTTTCTCCATTTATGTAGTGTATTCAATAATAAATTATTATAGTAATAGTTATTTAACACTTTTGCATTTTAGTCTTCACATTAGAGTTAGTATGATTTACCCACCCCATTACAACACTAGCATCATTTACTCAATAAACATGAGTTTGAGCAAACTCTGAAAGATAGTGAAGGACAGGGAAGCTTGGTGTGCTGCAGTCCATGGGGTCGCAAAGAGTTGGACACAACTTAGCAACTGAACAGCAACATTAGAATATTCTAAATTTAACTATATGTTTTCTCCTATCAGTGAGTTTTATACTTTCATATGTTTTCATGTTACTATTTAGTGCCCTTTTATTTCAGCTTAGCAATTCTTGCAAAATTGGTCTGGTTGTGATCAATAACCTCAGCTTTTGATTGTGTGGAAAACTCTTTATCTTGCCTTCAATTCTGAATGACAGTTTTGCCAGATAAAATATTCTTGGTTACCAGGGTTTTGTTTTTTTTGTTTTTTTTTTTTTTTCTTTTTCTATCAGCACCTTGATTATATTTTCCCATTATCGTCTGTCCTACAAAGTTTCTCTAAAAATCCGCTGATAGTTTTATGAGGATTCCCTAGTACATAACAAGTTGTTTTTCTCTTGCTGCTTATAAGATTCTCTTCTTGTCTTTAATTTTTGATTATATAGTGATAATGTAATGTGGTGTGAGTCTCTTTGGATTCATCTTTTTTCATACTTTATGGTACTCCTGGGTCTTAATGTCTCTTTCCCCAAATGAGAGAAGTTTGCAGCCATTATTTCTTTTAGTAAGCCTTCTCCCCGCTTCTCTTCGTCTTCTCCTTCTAGGACCTCTATAAGATATAAATTGGTCCACTTGATGATGTGTCTTACAGGTTCTTTAAGCTATCATCATTCTTTTCATTCTCTCTCTTTACTCCTCTGATGGGATAAATTCCATTGATCTTTTTTTCCACTTGATCTAGTCTACTGTTGAACCCTCTCTATTGAATTTTCATTTGGATATTATATTCTTCAGCTGTGTGAATGTATGCTCTATACTTTTTTATACTCTCTCTCTTGGGCTTCCCTGGTGGTTCAGCTGGTAAGAATCTGCCTGCAATGCGGGAGACCTGGGTTCAATCCCTGGGTTAGGAAGATACCCTGGAGAAGGGAATGGCTACCCACTCCAGCATTCTGGCCCAGAGAATTCCATGGACTGTATAGTCCATGGGGTCACAAAGTGTTGAACACAACCGAGTGACTTTCATTTTCACACTTTTTTAAATTCCCACTTTGCTTTTCTGACCACAGTGAACATCTTTATGACCATTTTTTTGAACTATCAGGTAAATCTCTTATCTCCATTTCATTAAGATCTATTTCTGGAGATTTATCTTATTTTGTTTGGAACATATCCTGTATTCTTCATTTTCTTTGCCTTTCTGTTTTGGTTTCTGCACATAGGATAAAACAGCCACCTCTCCCAGTCTTGACAGAGTGGTCTCCTATAGGAGATAAATTCCATCAGCCAGCCTGGGCTGAGCTCATGCTTGTCTCTCAGACTGTCCAGGCCACCATCTTTGTTCTCCCAGTAGTAGAGTGGCTGTGCCAAGACCTGTCTGTGTCCCAAAGGAGAGGCCTGCATTTAATGCCTAGATGCAGGCTGGTGAGGAGTTAGATTCTCAGGTGGCAGCTGGGAGAGCATGAACTTAAGCCCCTTCCAGGGAGAAACTGGAAGACAGGCAGTTTTGTCTGCTCCCTCTGTACTGGGCTGTGGTGCAGGCGCTCCTCTCGCCACTGCTTCTTTGATTGCTAAGCTCTATGGGGCTCAAGAATGGAAGCCTCTTTGGCTATTAGAATTGTGCAATGCAGGAACCCATCCATTGGGTAGCACCTGCAAAAAGTAGAGCCTGGAGGTATGTACACACTCTTTTCAAGGAGATACTGGCAATCTGGGTCAGACCACAGGAAGACAGCAGAGGAGATGTCCACCAGCTTCCCTGATCCTTTGAGAGGATCAGAGCCAGCCCCTAGATAAGTGATAGATTAGAAGGCTGACACTTTGGCAGCAACTCGTGAGATGAGGTCTTTTCAGGAGAAGACTGGGAAATGAACATTTTGTCTGTCTCCTCCGGGCTGAGCCCTGAGGGGACAGTCAGTTAAAATTTCTTTGATTGGTATAGTCTTGTGGTATTCATGAATGGAAGCCCCACTGGCTATCAGACCCAGGAAACCTGGGGATAGGTACCTTGGGCAACAGCCGCAAAAGCGTGGGTGCAGATGTGTGCACAAGCTCCTTTCTGAGAGAAACTGGTGATTTGGAGCAAGTTATGAGACGGGGGGGGGGGCGGGGGGCGGTGTCTGCCAGCTACCCAGCCCCTGAGGAAGATCATAACAGCCCCTAGATGTGTTCTAAATTAGCAACCTGACCCTCAGGCAGCAGCTTTGAAAGTTTTCAGATGGAAAACTTTCAAGGAAAGACTGGGATGTGGGTGATTTTCTCAACTCCCTCTGAAATGACCCTGGGGAACTGGTCCTGGTGAGTGCTTGCATGCCCGTTAACAGCTGCTCGCTGTTACAGTCTTGTGGGTCTCCTGGCTACAGCCTCCTTGGCTTTCAGAGCCAGATGTTTTAGGAGCCTATTGCTCAGGTGGAAGGTTTAAGAATTGGGACAGAAACTGTGGGGTCCCAAACCTGCTCACGTCACCAAAAAGCTGGCAGTTGGGAATTCCCTCTCAATTGTATGATGTTACTCCAGGTGTAGGATTTACAACAAGCGTGTGTCTCAGCCTTTCCTATCCATCTCAATATAGGTATTATCTCTTTTTCCTTATGTGTAGAAGTTGCTCAGCTAGTTTCTAGATTTCTTTCAGAGGTAATGGCTCTGTGTGTGGCAGTACATTCAGTGTGGCAATAGGAGGAGCTGAGTCTAAGAAGTGCTATATCACCATCTTGGTTCAACTCCCAGTGTTCATGATTTTAGACAGGGCCCTTTATTCCTGCTGCATTTGGACTCTGTTCGATTCAGACAAACCAACTTTCCACTCACCACCCATGAACTTTCTGTCTTCTCTAGAAAGTTCTCCTTTTTCTTCCCTGCTGAACCATGTGACTCTCCTCCTAAAATTACAGCCCATATGTTCTGCCTCCTCTTGGAAACGTTCCCTGACTGATCCCAAATTGACACGACTCACATAAAGACTTTCTGATCTACTTAGCACTTCAATATACATACAAACACAGAGCCAATGATAAACCAGGAGGAAGAAATTTCTGGATATATTTTACAAATAATACCGAGTCTACTCTTCTGAATTACAAACTCGCTTCAAATTAGTGTTCTCCAAAACAAAGTGTGCTTTGACTGTCTGTGTAAGGGGTTAGACATGCGGACAATCCCAAACACATGGGATGATCATAAAAACAGAGAGTCTGACATTTAGAAGGACATTGTCTGCAAGTTAACCAGGGCTATTCTTACTGTCTGCATATTATTCTCCTGAGGAACCAACCAGATTAAAAACACATTTTAAAACAAGTTTCAGCAATGAAATGTTGCCTGTCGGGAAATCTGCCTATTCTATCCCTATCATAACAGGCAGGATTCCAAACCACATCCAAATTCAGTTTAGCAAAATCTTACTTAATCCTTTCAAATAAAATAAAATAACAAAGTAAAATAAAATGTTTCCTTCAGTCCTTCAGAAGGGTTTAGATCACAGCTCTTTAAAAAATCCTTGATATGAAATTTTCTAGAAGGTACGTGTTGCATAAGTCACTTCAGTCACGTCCAACTCTTTGCAACGCTTGAATTGTGGCCTGTCTGCCTCCTCTGTCCATGGGGTTCTCCAGGCAAGAATACTGGAGTGGGTTCCCAGAGGATCTTCCCGATCCAGGAATCAAAACTATGTCTCCTGGGGCTCCTGCATTGCAGGCAGATTCTTTACCACTGATCTACCAGGGAAGCCCCTAGAAGGTCTCAGTTCAGTTCAGTTGCTCAGTCGTGTCTGACTCTTTGCGACCCCATGAATGCAGCACACCAGGCCTCCCTGTCCATCACCAACTCCTGGAGTTCACTCAGACTCACGTCCATTGAGTCTGTGATGCCATCCAGCCATCTCATCCTCTGTCATCCCCTTCTCCTCCTGCCCCCAATCCCTCCCAGCATCAGAGGCTTTTCCAATGAGTCAACTCTTCGCATGAGGTGGCCAAAGTACTGGAGTTTCAGCTTTAGCATCATTCCTTCCAAAGAAATCCCAGGGCTGATCTTCAGAATGGACTGGTTGTATCTCCTTGCAGTCCAAGGGACTCTCAAGAGTCTTCTCCAACACCACAGTTCAAAAGCATCAATTTTTCGGCACTCAACCTTCTTCACAGTCCAACTCTCACATCCATACATGACCACTGGAAAAACATAGCCTTGACTAGACGGACCTTAGTCGGCAAAATAATGTCTCTGCTTTTCAATATGCTATCTAGGTTGGTCATAACTTTTCTTCCAAGGAGTAAGCGTCTTTTAATTTCATAGCTGCAATCACCATCTGCAGTGATTTTGGAGCCCAGAAAAATAAAGTCTGACACTGTTTCCACTGTTTCCCCATCTATTTCCCATGAAGTGATGGTATAGTCTCACATAAAAATTTGAAACTAAGAGAAATTCTCTTGGACCCATGTCATAGCCAATTGTATCTCGGGTTCAGCCAGGAAAAAACACACCTTCAAATTATACAAGTCCCTACAGGTCAAGATTAAACTGCTAAGAGGTGCTACTGTGATCAGTATGGTTATCTGAGGAGGGAACATTCATCTAAACAGTGAACCAGACTCACTATTTTCTATATCTGCTAATACATAAGCATTTCTCAGGAATAGGATATGTCTGCTTTAAAATCTTAACCCTTTGCTTGAAAATGAAAGTGATAGTTGCTCAGTCATGTCTGACTCTTTGAGACCCCATGGACTGTAGCCCACCAGTCTCCTCTGTCCGTGGAATTCTCCAGGCAAGAATACGGAGTGGGTTGCCATTTCCTTCTCAGTGGGATCTTCCCAACTCTGGGATCAGATCCGGGTCTTGTGCATTGCAAATAGTCTCTTTACTGTCTGAACCAAATAGCCTTGGCATAGTAAGGGTTGTCTAGTGGTGAACTTTTCCCCTTGGTAAATTTCTCAAGAATGAGGCTCTTATCTCTTTGTAATCCTTTATATTGATTTACAGCTTGAAAGATAATACTTTGTGTTTATTAGCTGGAAAAGAAGGAAGAGGAGAACAAGGTGGAGGAGGGAAGGTCCTGGTTCCAGTTTTGATGGCACTCCTAGAGGGCAAAATACCCCAGGAGGATAAAGCTCTACTGAGCATTTTCAACTCCTGTGAGGTGAGCGTTGGAATGAACTTCTGGATCCTGGATCCCAGGGTTTCTAGGCTGTGCTCCTGAGTCCTCCCCAATTCTGGTGAGGCACTTCAGGGACCTTGAATGGAAGGTGGGAGACAGGCAGGGGAATGTTATTTGGAAGCCCAGGTGCATAAAAACAGATTTAACAAAGCAGTCAGAGAAGCTCTTATGTTTTAAATTGTGGTAACTCACTCCAGTATTCTTCCCTGGGAAATCCGATGGACACAGGAGCCTGGAGGACTACAGTCCATGGGGTCACAAAGAGTGAGACAAGACAGTGCACACATACACAGACACAGTTGGTCTAGTGGATGATGTGGTGTGGCGGGTAGATCTGGGCTCAGGACCGAGACCTCTGGTCCTGAACGGCTTTCCCCTTCTGCTGGACATGTTAACAATTAATGACTCTCAGTTGGGAAATGAAATGCCTGAGTCCCTCTCCAGGCATTTCCCTGAATTGCCCTTGGCGGAAAAGAAACACCTTATCCAAGGTCATGCTCCCTCCTCAAAGGCAGCATCACTGGTCCATGTGGGGTATATATAAAAGGCTTGCCCTCACTGGGCCATCCAGAGTCTAGACCTGCCCTCTATGAGGTCTGCTTGCTGTGATGGCCTCTATCCACTTACTTCTGTCCATAACCTCTCTCTATCCTGTCCTTTTTCCTTCATCCCCTCACCTTGAAAGCACTGATCCCAACAACACTCCTCAATAAACCTTGTGCACGTAAACCTCAGAGTCTGTCTCTCTGGAACTTGCCCCAAGACCATTAGACCATTAGTCACCCACACACTGAACAAAGGGGATACAGAACTGCACAACTTCCCTCTGCTGCTGCTGCCGCCGCTTCAGTCGTGTCCGACTCTGTGCCACCCCATAGAAGGCAGCCCACGAGGCCCCCCACATCCCTGGGATTCTCCAGGCAAGAACACTTCTCCAATGCATGAAAGTGAAAAGTGAAAGTGAAGACGCTCAGTCGTGTCTGACTCTTAGCGACCCCATGGACTGCAGCCCACCAGACTCCTCCGTCCATGGGATTTTCCAGGCAAGAGTACTGGAGTGGGCTGCCATTGCCTTCTCCCTCTAGGACTCCTGAAGGCTGGCATCCTCCCCCGCCACCACCCAGGGCAAAGAGAGGAGTATGTGTAGGAGAGGCATGGGGGCTCCAAGAAAGAGCAGGCCTGGATGGGGCAGCAGAGCTGGGGCCTCCAGGCAGCCAGACCGTGTGGTCTGAGCACTGCACTGGAAGTGCCGACACCCAGGAGGGAGATAGGAGAGAAGGGACCCAGGAGGTGAGAAAGAGACCTGTGGTTCTCAATCGTACTAGAGTCACCTGAGAATCTTTTCAAATATATTACTGCCAGGAGCACCCTTACTCAATCAAGATTCTGACTTGACTGAGCAGGGGTGGGGCCCAGGGACAAACATTTAAAAAATGTTCCCAGGTAATTCTAGTGCATAGGAAGAGTGGAGAATCATTTGGCTAACAGACGTGCGCAGACAGGAAAGGCTGATGACGTTCCCGAAATCCCCTCTACAAGTTTACTCTGCCCCCTGCTGGACTGATCCTGACTTACTACTCATTGGGCCCCGGGCTGAGCTCACCAAGGGCAACCCCACTGTGTGAAGGCTAAAGGGCCCCTCTTATAGCACCAGTGTCTTGGCAGGGACCATGTGTGCATGTGGTGAGGGAGATGGCTTTTCTAAGTATTGGACCAGCCTCAACCAGACAACTCCAGGTATTTAATCTCAATGCCTGATTTCCTGAGATGCTTATCAAACCTGTGGATTCTCTGGCCCCACCCCAGACCTACTGAATATGAATTTCTGGGGTGAGTCCTGAAAATCCTCATTTTCAGCACACCCCTACCCTTCCAATGAATCTTGTGCACCTAAGTTTGAGAACTGCTACTGACAGCATCACCGATGGCATCGCCGACTCAGTGGACAAGAGTCTGAGCAAACTCCAGTGAAGAACAGGGCAGCCTGGCACACTGCAGTCCATGGGGTTGCAAAGAATCGGACACATCTTAGTAACTGAACAACACCAAGTGAGAGTTCACTTCCAGGAAACCCTTTTATGCCCCAGTTTGCTGATAGGAAAGCTTTGCTTTCTCTGCAGCAGAGGAGCCCTGGCCTGCTCCTAGTTTTCTAACGCACACTGGAGTAGGCAGTCAGCTTCCTGGATGACCAGCTCAGCTTTCCACTGAGCATCTTGAGCACAGCCTGGGAATCCTCTTCAGCAAATTCTTTCCCGTTCTTTTTTTTCCCTTTTAGCCGCTCTCGTAAATATGGCTTGTGAATTATCCCAAATACTTTTTTTTTTACACTGTGCAATTGAATCAACAGTTTTGCATAATAAAAGGTTAACATGATGAGTGATCAGAAAATGAATAAAGCTTGATTGTTCAGATTAAGATTTGCCACTGAGCACTCTGTACTTCTCTCCAGATTCTGCCCATTGTTTAATGATTGCCCTCTCCAGATTAAGGGTGGCTCTGAGGTGGATAAAAATATTCACAGGTTTGGATGCCTCCCCCTCCCAGCAGCATCGTCTCATCAAGGAGGCACGACTATTTCTTTGACCTCCCACATCGGCTTTTGGGAATCATAACCGGCATATCTGAGCTTGACTGAAATCTCATCTTTATGAGGCACCTCTGTGTATTCCTTGGACACGGTACTGAGCAGTTGGTTTGTTTGACTGTGCTGGGTCTTTACTGCTGCCAGGGGGCAGGCTTTCTCTAGTCTGACAAGCAGGGGCTACTCTCTCCTTACGGTGTGCCGGCTTCTTATTGCAGTGGCATCTCTTGTTGCAGAGCTCAGGCTCTAGGGCTCACAGGCTCAGTAACTGTGGCTCACGGGCTTAGCTGCCTCACTGCTCGTGGAATCTTCCCAGACCAGGGATCAAACTCATGTCCTTGCACTGGTAGG
The DNA here is from genome assembly GCF_014754425.2 of Oryx dammah. Classification (NCBI taxonomy): domain Eukaryota; kingdom Metazoa; phylum Chordata; class Mammalia; order Artiodactyla; family Bovidae; genus Oryx; species Oryx dammah. The sequence goes on from NW_024070209.1 coordinate 68,283,409, forward strand.
CAGATTCTTTATCACTGGACCACCAGGGAAGTGCCTATTGGGCAGTCTTAACATCCTCATTTAGTTACTTTTTGAGGGTGCCAGCATTCATAATAATGCAATCTCTTTGATTATCTTCCATAGTGTGTCTGTGGGCAGTTAGGAGCACAGTGCGGATTCTCTGCTGGCTTATACTTAGGGTTTCCCCTTTTATCTCCAAATCTCTCCACCTTCTCTGCCTTTTGTTTTCCGGGGGATTCATTTACCTGCTCTGTTAACCTCTTCAGAACATCCCTTTCTTTCTGTACTCCCAACTGAGCATAGGCGTCCTTTAGGGGACAGATGGGGGAGCCCACAGATCCCCAGGCAGAAGCTGCACTGGCCTAACGGGGTTCTCTGAGATTGTGTTCTGAGAGGGTCCCTGGATCCCTGAAGGTCTCTGCCGTCAGGACTGACAGCCTCTTTCCAGGTGAATCACTCAAAATTAAGCAATCCTGCCGTAGCCCCACATGAATTTGGGTTGGTGCTGCCTGTCGTGGTCTGGGCGCAGTTTGGAAAAGATTTTCCAGATGTGAGGCAGAATGAGAGGGAAAATTTATTAGAGTGGGAGACTGTTAGACCAGTGGGCCAGCTCAAGGGAGAACTGACATTGAACAAGGGTCCTTAGTCTACTTTTATACCCAGGGTACAAGGAGTGGGATAGGGGTCTTATGGGTCATTTGCTGATTGGATGAAGCACATATACTGGGTGGCGGGGTGAGAAGAGTAAGGCAAATATCTTCTCCCTATGGGGTAGGAGGGGAGACAGGTTATACTGCTCAGGAGGACCTGAAATCCATTAATAGTTACAACACGGGGGAGGGAAGGACGATAAGGGTCTGGTTTTTCTGTTCCTGCATTCCAAGACCCCTCTTGGTTTTATCTGCTCTTTCGTCCTTGGGTCACCACACTGCCATCAGGCTTGGTGGATTCCTGGTCCCTGCAGGAACCTGCTTGGCATCCTTTGTCCTGGCCACACTGCCTCTTCCTCTCCGACGTCTGCCCACCTCCAAGGTCAATCACTGACTTTTCTGGGCAAGCGCAGCCTTTCCCCACCTGGTTACCAAATGCCCTTCCTCTCTCTGCAGGCCACTCTGAACCATCTTTGAATCCTTCTAATCTGTACTTGTCCCTACCCCATCCCATTTATCTCCTTTCAGAAAGAAGGGAGAATTTTCCACAGTCCCCTGGGGGAGCTCAAGAATGAAAGTTTGGGGAGTAACCTGACTCTAATCCTCCCCAAGCCACCCTCGTACGTGTGGGCTCCTAAGCCTTCTTGCCTCCAGTTTCTGAGAACTTTTTCCTGGGGATGCAACCCAAGAAGGAAACAGCAATCACAGTCCTATATCCTGTCATCTCACCCACACTGCAGCCTCAGGACAGTGCTGGTCCACACATCCTTCTCGGGCTGCAATGACAGTGACCACCCTTGGACTGTGCTTTCATGGACCTGGGTGTCCAATGATGGAGCCCTTGCCCTGAAGGATGCTGGAGTGTTGAGGGCCAGAGCAGTGCCCAGGGGCCCTGCTCCTACACATACACATGTCTCTCAGGGTGCTGGCTTCCTGCTTCTTTAGCACAAGCAGGACAGGGGTTCCCCCTATCCCTCTCCACCATGGCCACCGTATCAGAAGGCAGGAAAGGGGCCCATCTCCTTTCAGCCCCCTCATTATGAAGAAAGCACAGCTCCTTTCTACTTAGCCAGACACCTCTGCATTTCTCAGGTCAGCAACATGTGGAACACCGGATAGAAGCACACCATGCTGGTCTCAGTTGGCCTCTTCAGGCAATACTTATGTAGACTTCCTTGTTATGGAAACAATTTTATGAAATGGATGAAGACAAGTTTCCTTTCCCTTTCCGGACTTTCTCTTCGTCAGTGTCAAGCTCTCCTTCCCTAGCCTGAGTCATCATCTTTATCCTTCCCTTATCCTTCCCCAAAGAGTCCATGGGTTCCACCTTGGAGGTCCCAGCCTCTCTCCTAACAGTAGTTCTCTGAACTCCCATCAGCCAGGTACTATGTCTGGCTTCACTAAATAGCCACTATAATAGCCACTCGTCATTGCACAGTTACCGTGCGTCAGGCATGGTAGTAAGCAATTCACCTGCCTTTGCATTTTTTTTTTTTTTTATTCTCATGATGGCTGATGAGTTAAATTCTATTATCGTCTCCATTTTGGAGTTAAGGAAACAGGCTTAGCATTAAGTGTGTGTGTGTATGCCTGTCATTCATGTCTGATTCTCTGCAACCCCATGCACTGTGGCCTGCCAGGGTCCTCTGTCCATGGGATTCTCCAGGCAAGAATACTGGAGTGGGTTGCCATTTCCCTCTCCGAGCATTAAGTAGCTTGTCCAAAATTCCACGATAAGTAAGTGGTTGTGCCAGGACATTTTGGTTTGAAAACTTGAGTTTATGATAGGGACAGAGTAAAGGGACGAAATAGGTGATTAAATAGTTTATCCCACTAGGGGATTGTAAGTACAAAAAATATGGGAAACCTCTGTAAGTTAATGATTACTCAAGAAAGCAGGATTGCTTAACCACAAAGCCAAGCATGCTCGCTTAGCAACAAAACCATGTGGCAGAAGCATGAGACATGCCCCCAGACAAGAAAACAGTGGTGGCAGGAGACCCACGTCCTGCCCAGTGAGATAAATAAGGTAAGGATCCCTAGGACATACTCTCTGCACACATAAAAACAATAGTTTATGGACCTAGCTTGACCACGTCCAGGTGGTACAGTGGTAAAGAACCCACCTGCCAGTGCAGGAGACACCAGAGACATGAGTTCAATCCCTGGGTCAGGAAGATCCCCTGGAGGAGGAAATGGCAGCCCACTCCAGCATTCTTGCCTGGAAAATTCCATAAATGAGCCTGGTGGGCTACAGTCCATGGGGTCACCAAGAGTCAGACATGACTGAGTACACACACACACACTTGACCATGAAGGGACAAGAAAACTCCCCTGCTCAGCTTGGAGGAGGAGCTGAGGATGGAAGCATGACGTCTACTCAAGAAAGACAAGGAGGTTCTCCCCCACCCTACCCCTCCATTTTTCCTTTGATTACAAAACTGTAGCCCAGTAAGTTCCCAGGATGTGGCATCTCTCACCTGCCCATTTGTAAAACTCACAAGCATCCTATTCTAATAAATCACTTCTTACCCATCACTTTTCCTCTCGCTGAATTATTTTCTGCACTGAAAAATAAAGAACTATGGTACCAGAGCTCTTCAGAACCTCCCCTCTCCAGGAAATACCAACTAACCAGTTTCATTTATAATGCTTCTCCTGAAGATATTGTTAGATTTGTCACCTATTGCTTGGAGTCTAAGAATATGACTTGCCTGATTCATACAGAGCACAGCCCACACCACAGCACTAAAGCTGGGTGAGCTTGCACTTTACACTAAGAAAAATCATCTCACTTTGTTGACTTTTTCCACCCACAAAGGAATGTAAAAACCCATGAAATCTGTTGGATGAGCCATTTGATTACATGGCAAATACTCTGTATACCTGTTTGCCCCACCGCAATAGTCTCCTTTGTCATATTTTGTAGGGACTTTTGATTTAATCCCCTAAATCAACACTGAATTTGTTTTCTTAAAAGAGGAAGAGGATAGAGCTTATCAAAAGTCACAGGACTGGGAATAGTTTACCTTGAGGGTCTCCTGGAGGATAGTGATGGGAAGGAGATCCCCAAGGGGGCTTTGGGGTGCTGGTAATGTCAGCCCTTAATGTGTCTGTGGGTGATTTGGGTTTCACTTCATGCAAGTTCCTCAAGCTGTCCACTTGGGATTTGTACTTTCTCACCACGCTCACCCCTGCCTGGACCACTTCACCACCTTTTTCTCTTGGCAAACGCTCCACTACCCATCACTCCTTAGCAGGGCCTCCCATGTCTCATCAGTAGAGATGAGTTTTCCCTCTTTTATATTGTGAGAGAAAAATACTGCCAGCCATGTCAGTAGACAAAGGGTGTTGCAGTCATCAGCCACTACAAAAGCCCTGGATGGATGGAGAGGAATAGGACTGCCCACTGCCAAGTACCTGGGACACGGCCGCCACCCCCAACAGTGCACCCTGAGGGGGCTCAGGCTGAGAAAGAACGGATACTGGCCATAGATAGCCGAGGTGCACGTCAAAGGAATGATTCCAATGAGCCCGGACTCACGCCTCTTCCCATAAACAGAAAAGTGCCAAATTACTTAACTTGAGATACCTGATTTTCTTTCATTAACCTTTTGATGTTCCAACGACCTGGTCTTTGTTACAAAAACTCCTATAAATCCTGGTTCCTCCCTTACCTCTTTGGAGCAGTCCCTCAGAGCTATCTGAGAGGCTGCCTCTCAGGCCTGAAGTCCTAAGAATTCTCAACTTCTAGGCTGTACATTTTTTTTCAGTCAAGGCCTACAACATGAGTGGACCATGCTATCGGGGGTCTGGAGTCAGGAAGTGCCTGCCTTACACGCTTCATCCCTTTCTCCACCATCCATTAAGCATGAATGATGCAGAGGCCTTCCCCGGGTCTCTCCATGCCCAGGATTCATCGAGTCTGCCATTTATATTTGTCAAAAGGAGAGGCTCTTCCTGCACAAAGCTCATGCGGTGTGACTTACTCTGAGTATCTGCTCTTGATGTGTGACACCTGGTGAAGGCACTTGGGATGTGAGCAGAGGCACCAAGGAAGGGCACTTCCCTCTTCTCTCAGCCCTTCCTCTGAAGGAAAAGTCCCTGAAGTTCAAACAAAGCAACTGAATTAGCATCTGGAAACCTCGGAATGCGGCACTTACAAATCAGGCAGCCAAGAAATTGAAAGCTCGGGACTCCAGGAAGTGAAATGGGATCAGGTGGAGACCAGCTTGGGGGAAGATGTGCAGGTAAATCCAATATCTTCTCTCCAGGCCCCAGGATGGAGTCATTGTTTAACTAAGGTGGGGCGGTATCTGCCATGCCCATATAAGGAAGAGCCCAAGGGGAAGAAGCAAACGACACCTGGGCAGCCGACTGTCAGCCAGCCGTTTCTGCAAAGGAATTGCCACTGTGCCACCAGCAGTATCCTCCATTACCCTCCATCTGGCAAAGCGGCTGTAGCCCGCCTGTGGGACCCACCTAGTCTCAACTGGGCTCCCTGTGGGGGAATCCTGCTGACCAGGCTGCATCAATACACCTGTCTTCGAAACAGGTAGGGTGTGAGGGGTAACCTCTCAGGGCTTTGGACCAAGAAGGCGCTCCAAACTTTAGTAAGCATATAAATGTCTCAGAGACTGTCTTAATTCTGTAGCTTTGAAATCTCCACCCCCAGAGATATGGATTCAGTAGCTCAAAAAAGCAGGTGTCTGTGATGCAAAGAGTTCAAGTACAAGTTTTAAGAAAAACTAGGGCAAAGGGTGAGTTGACTCCCTAAATGAAGATAACCTCAACGTTGCCCGTTTCATACAGTGAGAGGGTCTCTTAATCAGCGAGTCACCTTTGCTTTCTGCTCATTCAGTCACAACCTGGAGAACTACATTACCATCAGGGATACCCTGATGGCAGGAACCATGTCTTTATTTTTTTTATTTTTTTATTTTTTACCATTGTGTACTTTCTGACATATAGGATAAGCAAAATTACTTATCTTTAAAAAAAAAAATAGCTTTTGGTTTCATTGATGCTTCTATCACCGTTTTGATCTGTTTTATTTATTTCCTCTCTACATTTCCTTCCCTCGGCTGACTTTGGGTTTTGTTTGTGCTTTTCCTACTTTTAGGTGGTAAGTAAGGTTGTTTCAGATGTTCTTGTTTCTTGAGGAAGCCTGTATCGTTATGAACTTTCCTCTTAGAAGTGCTTTTGCTACATAGAGTTTTTGAAGGGTTGTGCTTTCATTTTCATTTTGTCTTGAGGTATTTTCTGATTTCCTGTTTGATTTCTTCATGGGTAGTATTCAGTGAGTGATTCACTGGAAAGAATGCTTTAGAAGAAAAGGTGCTAGTGAGAAATATACAGATTAATGATCCCCCTACTGACCCTGGGTTTACTCTGTGTCTAGCTCTGCACGTGATCCTCCCATGTGTGATTTCTAATGCTATCATTTGGGCATGTTATATAACCTCTCTGGGTCCCAGTTTCCTCATCACTAAAATGTAACAGTAGTGTATGCTTCACACAATTGTTGAAAAGATTAAATGAGATAATATATGTAAAGTACTTAACAGATAATATATGTACAGTACCTGGCACCTGATAAGTGCTCAAAATATTCTAGTTACTACTGTTGATACTATTCCATCCTGGGTTCTCTACAAAACAAAGCTTGAGGCAAAGCTTGAGTGCTAATGCCTCACTGGGAGATGCAATCCCTGGGCAGCAAAAGTGAGGGAAATGAGAAATGAGGAGAGGAGTACGGGAAGCAATACAAGGCGATGTATCAGCCACGCCACTTGACAAAGAGACATAGCTGCTTGGCTAAAGCAGAACACCTACAACTGGCCTTGCAAAAATGCTGGGTCTTGGAATAAGCCACAGGAGAGCTGTTAGAGAGGAAATTTACATGTAGGCTCCCTTCTGTCTTCCATCTCTCATTGCTCAAAGTTTGCCCCATGGGGAATTAATGCTTCTGAACCTCTGGCTTGTGCATCTGGCCCCTTGGCCGTCACTGGGAAATCCAGATCCTACTCCTTAAGGTTTGGCACCTCACCTCAGTCCGGAAGAGGTGAGAAGAGCCTGTTTGCCCAGAGTCAAAGAAAACCCTCAAAAGAGAGATAAGGGTCCCAGAGACAGTTGAGACCAAGAGGCCCTGAGACTGCACATAAGGTTCCGGCCCACTGGGAAGCGAGCCGTCTGGAGTGACTTGGGGAGGATGAGTTGGAGACAGTAACTCTTAAATTCAGATTATCATTTGATACCTGACGGGCCCCAACTTCCTAAATCCCCCTAATGTGCTTTAGAAGGAGTTTAAATTAGTAAGTGGAAAGTGTATCCTCTCTTTATAGATGGGGGAAGAACCGTGCCCAGAAATCCGAGATTATACTGAATATTACACAGTGTTTCTGGGACACATGTAATTATAGAACCCAGGAAGAAGGCTCTGCCATGTCCTCAGAATACATCGACAAGCTACTTGGGAACTTTCTAGGCCTCTTCTGTATTGAGTAACACATCAAAGCATTTGGGAGATGGGAAGGAGAAGCGTTTCATGCAAAGATATTTGGATTTTCTGTGTTTGCACGTGATGAACTTAACTGAAAGGAATAATGTATTCCAGTTTCACTGCCTGCCCAACAGTATCATGGAGTGTGCATAGAACATTCTCAGTTCCAGAAACACAGAATGTTACAGCTGAAAAGCACTTCAGAGAGTAAGTCCAACTTGCTCAGTGTTCCAAACGGTGAAACGGAGGCCAGAAAAGAGGCGCGGCTTATGGACTTAATGGAGTGGCTCAGATTCCTTGCTGCCTGGCAAGGGTTCTCCTTGTTACCCCACTGGGTGCCCTGGAAGGGACCCATCAGCCATGAGTCCCCGAAGAGGCTGGGTCCACATGGCGAAGGCACCTGCTGGAGAGCACAGTGGGGTAGCCCCATCCATGGGCCACACGAGTGGTTTCTGCTTTCTGCCACTCTTGTGCCAGGCTGTTCATCTCCTTGGCAGTCGGCCCGGCGTTGAACCCAGAGTCACTGGCAGACGATGGATAGTTCTATTCTGAGTACTCACTTCTCTGGCACCTGGTTCCCATCTGGGGTGCTGCAGTGTTCCGTAAATCTGAAGCCATGTGAAAGGCTTCTCTCATCACTCCCTCTCCCGAGGCCTTTGGATTAGTGATTATCTCAGACCCCTCTCAGCCCCAACAAAACATCAAGTAAGATACCCCTCAGCAGGGCCCATGACAAGCTTTGCTTCCAGGCCAGAGCATCAGCCTTGAAGCTGGGAGCCAGACAGCCATCTACTCCCCATGCTGCCCAGACACCTCCTGTCTGATCTTAAGCCTCAGTTTCCCCTTCTGCAGAGAGAGCCCTGGGTAGTCTTCCTCTGAAGCTTGCCTCTCCAGGGGCCAGAAGCCTCCATTCACAGCTTCCAGGCCATCAGGGCAGAGAACACCCTGAGATGATTCTACAGCCGGGGAGCTACCCAGGGAAAGCCCTGGTCTAGGTGTTAAGTTCCATTTTAAAGCTCAAAATTTATGTTCATTCTCACCTTCACACCGTCTCATATGCACTTGCTTTGAGCAATAGTCACGTGCCCTCCCCACTCACAGTGGATTTGCCTCTGCCCCAAATCCCCTCTCCCTCCTTCCCTCTCCCCCATCTTTGTTCTTTTTCTCCAACCCTTCTCCCCACCCTCTCTCTCCCTGCAAAGCCCTGAGGTGTGCGAGGTGGTACACAGCTGAGAGTGGTTTGCATGGGGCTCTTTTCCACTGGAGAGCAGTTAAGTGCCTTATTTTCCCCACTCGGGTGGCTAAATTATTCTCGATGTGTTAAACAGTGTAATTAAACACATACACACGCGAGTGCGCCGGGCCCCTCCCCCCACCCTTCCTTGCTCCTTGTCAGCAGAGAGCACAGTCAGCCCCAGCCTTCAAGCTCTGTTAGTTTTAATTTGAGTTGTGGAATTAGTAATGGGTTTTGCCGGAACACTGTTGTGGGAAATAGATAGCTCCTCATGTGGGGTGTGGGCACCATTTCAAATGAGTATTTGTTAAGAGAAAAACCGTCCCTTGTCGTGTTCTGCTACATTACATCAGATATATTTCCACTGTTCTGGAAAAAAACACAAGCTAGGAAAGAGCTGTGTGCAGCCCTCCCTGCAGGGAACAGCTGAATGCTGCTTCCAGTTTCTTAGTGGATTGAGAACAAAATGCAAACAGCATCCCTCTTGGTGGCTGGGATGTGCTAAGCTCAGCCCAGAGGCTGGGTCACCAGGGCCAGCCCTGCACCTGTCACTATGAGGTCTGTCCTGTCCTATCACTGACAGGAGGGGACTGGGTGGTTTAGTGGCAAAAATACAATGTTGAAGACAAGCAGTTGAGTGCAGAGAACCTCTGCAGGTCAAAGTGAAAGGATCTGCCCAATTCAGGGCTACTTCTGCACTCCTCTTTTATAATCATCCAACCTCATCTTGAGTGTCTCCACTTACGGGTGCTCAGGCCTTCCTGGTTCTGTGGTCATCGCTGCCATTACCCTCTTACCCTTGACTCTGACTAATAAGACAGCTGCTAGCCATGTGCGTGGATATTTAAATATAAATTCAGTTCAGTAGCTCAGTCATGTCCAACTCTTTGTGACCCCATGGACCACGGCACACCAGGCTTCCCTGTCCATCACCAACTCCCCGAGCTTGATCAAACTCACGTTCATCGAGTCAGTGATGCCATCCAACCATCTCATCCTCTGTCGTCCCCTTCTCCTCCTGCCTTCAATCTTTCCCAGCATCAGGGTCTTCTGCAATGAGTCAGTTCTTCGCATCAGGTGGCCAAAGTATTGGAGCTTCAGCTCCAACATCAGTACTTCCAATGAATATTCAGGACTGACTTCCTTTAATTAATTAAATTGAATTAAATTTAAAATTCAGTTCCTTAGTTGCATTTGCCATATTTTAAGTGTTCAAAAGCCACATGTATCTAGTGGCTACTCTGTTGGACTCAACTCTGGGGACCTGGGAAGGTCTACTGTTAGAAGTCCAGGAGTAACTGGCCAATGCCTGAGGTGCCCCTTCCTGTCACAGGGCAGGGCGGTGGGTACCTGAGGAGATCCTGGTGGTGATGGTCACAAGATCTACTTACCTAGTTGTCGTTATGTTCCAGGCCAAGCCTTTTACAAGAAACTTCTCATTTAATATCCACCTACTGTTAAAAGGCTGGTTTTATTGCCACCACCTCCAGTCAATTTTATATGTAAGAAAAGGAGGCTCAGAGATACTAAGGGCACTGCTTAGTCACTAAGCAATACGTGGATTCAAACCAAAGTTTCAACCTAATTCCACATGTTCTTAACCATTATTCCATGATGTCTCTCTCTCTTTTTTTTTTAAGAGATAGGGCAAAGCCCAGTTTTCTGAGAGGGAGTATTAGAAGTTAGAGAAGCAGCAAAGGGGATTCCACCTGTGGGACCAGAGATTGTTAAATCTGTGCTCTCTAAGACCAGGATTATTCTAGAGGGCTGGAGATTAGGACTACAGGGCTGGATCTGACAGTCACTGTAAATTGTTCAGTCTTTCTCCCAATAGATATTCCTAGATTTCTAACTTCCCAGGAATTAATCTCTAGATTCCTTGTGTACTTAGCTGATGGCAAGTTTGCGCCAATTAGAAAAAGTCATCACCTTTTCTAGGCGGATATAACTGCACACTAGGAAACCATCCTTGCAAGCCGACTGCTTCCTCCTTGGCCAGGTACCCTCTGCTACTCTCTTTGGATACCATTGAAGATGTTGATGTTTCTCTTAAAGTGTGGCCCCCAGAACTAAACACAGTGGGTTAGATGACCATGTGGGGTCAAGAGCAGCTTTGATTAGGGGGCTGGAGGTGTCCTTTCCAAAGCAACCCCTTACTACTGTGACAGCAGTTCAGACTGTGTCCAATCTTTCACCACATTGCCTCATTTAAAACAGGAAGTCAAGTAAGGCACACAAAATAATTCTGAAATGAAATTTAACCGAGGCAGATCCCACTCACTATTTACTTGCAATTAACTTTAAAATGTGAAGACAGCTTTGCAGTTTCATTGGTTAAATTCCATCTTCTCGATTTTGAGGTCCTTTAGAATTTTGTTTCTGCCATCTGCTTGGTTAATTGTAATGTTTTCTTTCTATCATTAGAAATGATGAAAGTGTTGAAAAGTATTTTCCTTTTCACTTCAACATCTTCATCCAGGACCAAGATAAAAATGTTAGTGCAAGGGACAGAATTTTGTGACTATTACAGTACGATGATTCTAAGATAATCTGAAATCATTCATCTGTGATTTATGGTTCAAACTGTGAATTATATTTTATTATATTTTACTTTACTGTGCTATACTGCACTGTACTTCTATATAATACTACAGGATACATACAACCTACTCAGTCTAGCTTGATTTTACCATCTTGTATATAAGGAATAAAGGATGATTTTTATTGAACAATTTTTAAAAATCAATATATTTTATCTGTCTATATGTATATAAATCAATTATATACATGGTATTCTATTATTCTAAAGCTGGTAGTCTAATGTTAGAATTAAACAAAAAAGAAAAAGAACGAGAAAGTTAAATGATTGATTTTGGTAAGGCACTATTTGCCTCTAGAAAAACATGCACCATTTCCTAAGTACTCAAAGTGTTTCTTTACAAGTTCATTTCAGAGTTTTGCTGTGAATATCATACTTCTTAAAAACATTATTATAGGGCCACAAAAATTTTTAATCAATACTTTGGGGAATGAATGTGTAAATTACAAGTGAACTTCCTGTTTTTATAAAGAGAAACTCTCACAAAGTTTCTTAAAATTAAGTTCTCATAAGAATTAACATATGGCTCAATTTATAAAAGTTAAACTTCTAAGCAAAGATTCATAACATGTTTATATTTGTATACAATGAATATCTCTATTCATCCAAAGACATTATAAAGGAGGTAAAAAAATAAACCACCAACTGGGAGAAGACGTTTGCAACACATATGACCAACAAAATAGAAATATCCAGAGTAAATAAAGAATGCCTCCAAGTCCATAAGAAAAATATAACTTACAGACAAATAGGCGTAGATGTGAATATTCATCTCATATAAGAGGGAATGCAAGAATAAACATTTTGAAAGATGCTCGGTCTACCAGTAATTTCATAAATAAATTAAGACTGCAAGGGGTTGCCATTTCGCTCCCATCATATGGATACAAATAAGAATCCTGCCAATATGCAGCATTAATGAGGAGATAGAGCAACAGGAACTCTTTTACATCACTGGTGAGATTATAAATTGTTAACAACCTTAGAAAATACTGAGGCATATGTAGTGAAGTTGAATATATGCACAAGTGAAACCCAGAAATCCCACTCAGTAGACATATCATTTCACATACCACCAATAGTATGTTAAAGTTCCAGCCATTCCATTTTGCCTCACCAATACTTAGTAAAGTCAATATTTTTAATTTTAGTCTTTCTACTGCATGTATGGTAGTATCTCATTGTGGTGTTAATGTCCATTTAACTGACAAGATGTGGAACATTTTTCATTTTGGTTATTGCCTGGTTTTGTATACTTCTTGGTAAAATGTCTGATCAAATCTTTTGATCATTTTAAATGGATTATCTTCCTTTTATTATTTTATTTATGAGTTCTTTATATATTTCCTGGAGAAGGAAATGGCAACCCACTCCAGTACTCTTGCCTGGAGAATCCCATGGAGGGAGGAGCGTGGTAGGCTACAGTCCATGGGGTCGAAAAGAGTCGGACACTACTGAGCGACTTTACTTATATATTCAGAGGGCCTGATGAACTATATGGACAGAGATTCGTGACATTGTACAAGAGACAGGGATCAAAACAATCCCCAAGAAAAAGAAATGCAAAAAAGCAAAATGGCTCTCTGAGGAGGTCTTACAAATAACTGTGAAAATAAGAGAAGTGAAAAGCAAAGGAGAAAAGGAAAGAAACACCCATTTGAATGCAGAATTCCAAAGAATAGCAAGGAGAGATAAGAAAGCCTTCCTCAGTGATCAATGCAAAGACATAGAGGAAGACAATAGACTAGGAAAGATTAGAGATCTCTTAGAGAAAATTAGAGATACCAAGGGAACATTTCATGCAAAGATGGGCTCAATAAAGGACAGAAATGGTATGGACTTAACAGAAGCAGAAGATGTTAAGAAGAGGTGGCAAGAATACACAGAAGAACTGTACAAAAAAAATCTTCATGACCAAGATAATCACGATGGTGTGATCACTCACCTAGAGCCAGACATCCTGGAATGTGAAGTCAAGTGGGCCTTAGGAAGCATCACTATGAACAAAGCTAGTGGAGGTGATGGAATTCCAGTTGAACTATTTCAAATCCTAAAAGATGATGCTGTGAAAGTGCTGCACTCAACATGCCAGCAAATTTGGAAAACTCAGCAGTAGCCACAGGACTGGAAAAGGTCAGTTTTTATTCCAACCCCTAAGAAAGGCAATGCCAAATAATGCTCAAACTACCACACAATTGCACACATCTCACACGATAGTAAAGTAATGCTCAAAATTCTCCAAGCCAGGCTTCAGAAATATGTGAACCATGAACTTCCAGATATTCAAGCTGGTTTTAAAAAAGGCAGAGGAACCAGAGATCAAATCGCCAACATCTGCTGGATCGTTGAAAAAGCAAGAGAGTTCCAGAAAAACATCTATTTCTGCTTTATTGACTATGCCAAAGCCTTTGACTGTGTGAATCACAATAAACTGTGGAAAATTCTGAAAGAGATGGGAATACCAGCCTACCTGACATGCCTCTTAAGAAACCTGTATGCAGGTCAGGAAGCAACAGAACTGGACATGGAACAACAGACTGGTTCCAAATAGGAAAAGGAGTGCATCAAGGCTGTATATTGTTACCCTGCTTATTTAACTTATATGCAGAGTACATCATGAGAAACGCTGGGCTGGAGGAAGCACAAGCTGGAATCAAGATTGCTGGGAGAAATATCAATAACCTCAGATATGCAGATGACACCACCCTTACGGCAGAAAGTGAAGAGGAACTAAAGAGTCTCTTGATGCAAGTGAAAGAGGAGAGTGAAAAAGTTGGCTTAAAGCTCAACATTCAGAAAACGAAGATCATGGCATCTGGTCCCATCACTTCATGGGAAATAGATGTGGAAACAGTGGAAACAGTGTCAGACTTTATTTTTGGGGGCTCCAAAATCACTGCAGATGGTGACTTCAGCCATGAAATTAAAAGACACTTTTTTACTCCTTGGAAGGAAAATTATGACCAACCTAGATAGCATATTAAAAAGCAGAGACATTACTTTGCCGACAAAGGTCCATCTAGTCAAGGCTATGGCTTTTCCAGTGGTCATGTATGGATGTGAGAGTTGGACTATAAAGGAAGCTGAGAGCTGAAGAATTGATGCTTTTGAACTGTGGTGTTGGAGAAGACTCTTGAGAGTCCCTTGGACTGCAAGGAGATCTAATCAGTCTATCCTAAAGGAAATCAGTCCTGGGTGTTCATTGGAAGGACTGATGTTGAAGCTGCAACTCCAATATTTTGGCCACCTTATGCGAAGAGCTGACTCATTTGAAAAGACCCTGATATTGGGAAAGATTGAGGGCAGGAGGAGAAGGGGACGACAGAGGATGAGATGGTTAGATGGCACCACTGACTCAATGGACATGAGTTTGGGTAAACTCCAGTAGTTGGTGATGGACAGGGAGGCCTGGCGTGTTGTGGTTCATGGGGTCGCAAAGAGTCGGATACAACTGAGCAACTGAACTGAACTGATACAAGTCCTTTGCCTAACATATGTGCTTCATATGAATATTTTTCTCCTGGTCATGGTTTGCATTTTTGTTAATGATGTCTTTTACACTTCTGATGAAATTTTATTTATCCATTTTTTTTCTTATAATGTTAATATTTATGTGTATGAAAGACCCCAAGATTGCAAATATTTTTTATATTTTCTTCCAAAATATCCTTGTGATCTTTTTGATTGGATTTTGTGTGTATTGTATGAAGGAAGGGTTTGTGTTTACTTTTTTTCCCTAAGTGAATATCTTGTTGCTCTAGCATCAGTTTTTGAAATACATTTCTGTCCCTGTTGAATTGCTTTGGAATCTGGACAAAAATTAATTGACCACATATGTTTTGGTCTATTTCTGGATTCTCTACTCTGCCACGTTGATCTATTCATCTGTCTTTTTGCCAATACTGCATCTTTATAACAAGTTTTAAAGTTAAGTTGGCTAAATCCTCCAATGTTTTCCTTTTAAAAAATTCTTTGGTTATTCTAGGCCTTTTGTGTTTAGATACAAATTTTAGAATAGGCTTATTAATCTCTAAAAAAAGAGCATGCTAGAATTTTGGTTGGGATTTTATTGAATCTTTTGGAATAACTGTAATACTTAGCCATCTAATCAATGAACCTGATCTATCTTTCTGTTTATTTAGGTCTTATTTAATTTCTTGTCACAATATTTTATAATTTTGATATGGAAAGCTTGGATGTTTTTAGTTAAAATTTTCCCCAAGCATATATAATAAAATGCTACTATTTTCCTATTGTTTGCAGCTTGTATCTTGCGACCTCAAATTCAATTATTAATTCTAATAGTTATCTTGTAGATTTTGTTTCTGAAATACAAATATCAAATAGGGATCATTTTTTTCTTCTTTCTGATCTTTTTTTTTTTTCTTTCCAATATTTTTGCTTTTCATTTTCTTATTGAACTGGCAAGGACCTCTGGTACAATGTTAACTAAAAGTGGTGACAGTGGGCATCTTTGCCTTGATTGTGATCAAAAGGGAAAAATACACTCTTCCATCATTAAGTATGATTTTAGCTGTAGGTTTTTCATAGATGTCCTTCATCAGTTTGAGGAGGTTACCTACTTTTTCTAGGTAACTTTCCTTTGAAAGTTTCTATCATAGATATATGTTGAATTTTGTGAAATAATTCTAATTCAATTATTGGTTTTCTTTTTAGCCTTTTAATATGGTTAATTGCACTGATTTTTTTAAGTGTTAATCCAATCTTACATTCCTAAAATAAATTCAACTTAGTCTTGATGTATTACCCTTTTTTCTTTTTTACATTGTTGGATTTGGTTTGCTAAAAATTTTTAAGGATCTTTGCCATCTCTGGTCACGAGGGATGTTGATTCATAATTCGGTGAGGGGCAAGGTGGGGGTGGATTCCTTCACAAGGCTTGGTTGTCAATGTTATGCTGTCCTGACGAAATACATTCAGCACTGTTTCCCTTCTCCTCTCATTTCTGAAGAAGCCTATAGTCTTAGTGCTATTTTCCATTGACAGTATAATAGAATTCACTAGTGAAACCACCTAAGTCTGAGAGTTTCTTTGGAGGAAAGCTTTTGATAACACATTCAGTTTCTTGATTAGATATAGGGTTATTTAGGTTCTTTTCCTGTCAACTTTGGTAAATTTATATTTTTATTTTATATTTTTCAAGAAATGTATCCATGTCATATAACTTATAAATTTGTTGGCCTTAACTTGCTCATAGTATCTCTTCAGTTCAGTTCAGTTCAGTCGCTCAGTCGTGTCCGACTCTTTGCGACCCCATGAATCGCAGCATGCCAGGCCTCCCTGTCCATCACCATTTCCCGGAGTTCACTCAGACTCACAACCATCGAGTCTGTGATGCCATCCAGCCATCTCATCCTCAGTCGTCCCCTTCTCCTCCTGCCCCCAATCCCTCCCAGCATCAGAGGCTTTTCCAATGAGTCAACTCTTCGCATGAGGTGGCCAAAGTACTGGAGTTTCAGCTTTAGCATCATTCCTTCCAAAGAAATCCCGGGGTTGATCTCCTTCAGAATGGACTGGTTGGATCTCCTTGCAGTCCAAGGGACTCTCAAGAGTCTTCTCCAAAACCATAGTTCAAAAGCATCAATTCTTCGGCGCTCAGCCTTCTTCACAGTCCAACTCTCACATCCATACATGACCACTGGAAAAACCATAGAGATCTCTAATGTTTATAAGATCGGTGATGAGAAAGAACTCTTATCAGTGATGATATTGGTGATTTGTGTTCTCACTCTTTTGTTCTTTCCTCATTTGACTTTGGGTTTGTCAATTCTGTTCATGTTCTCAAAGAAGCAGCTTTTGCTTTGTTCATTTTCTCTACTGTTTTTCTCCTTCATTCATTTCTGCTCTTGTCTTTATTTACTGCCTTCTACTTCTTTTGAGTTTTCTTAATTCCCTTATGATATCACCTTTGACTCATGATTATTTAGAAATGTGTTTAATTCTGGATATTTGGGGTTTTCTTAAACATTGTTATTAATTTCTAATTTTAATTCTGCTGTGGTTCGAGACTACTCTATGAGATTCGATCCTTGGAAATAATAGTGTTTTATGGCTCAGCATATTGTTTATTTTGGTGATTATGTATCATATGTTTGCAAAGAAAGTATATACTACAGTTTATATGTATAAAGTAGTATGTATGTCAATTAGACTGAGATGATGGATTGTGTTATTCAGATATTCTGTTTCACTAATGTTTTTGTCTAGTTTGTCTACTAGATGATGAAAAATGCACACTGAAATTTCACTGTAATTGTGGTATTGTTCCTGTCTTCCTTTACTTCTGTTAAGTTTTGATTTATATATTTTCAGTTTCTATTATTAGGTCACATTTATGATTTTATTTCTTTCTGATGTATTTTTACCAATATTAAATGTCCCTGGTAATTTTATCCCTGGTAACACTCTTTGTTATGAAGTCTGACTAATCAATCTACTAAAAACATTCACATCAGCCTTCTTATGATTACTTTTTGTCCACTTATATTTCTTTTTGTCCATTTTTTTTCAAATTATTTATGGCTTTGCCTTTAAAGTATGTCTTTAACAGGCAGAAAATAGTTTAGTCTTACTGTCAATCTCTGACTTTTACTGGAATTAAATTAACATTTAATTATTAATATGGTTGGATTTAGGTCTATTTTACTTGTTTTATCCATCTTCCACTTTAATTGATTTCTGTTGATTATTTGAATATGTGTTTGTATTCCATTTTAATTTGCCTATTGGATTTTGGGTATATCTCTTTTTGTTAGTGGTTGTCTGGGAATTCGGGTGCACATACTTAACCTTTCTCATTCTATTGTACCATTGCATTCTAAAATGCAGAATATTTGCAACCATATGCATCCCTTTAATTCCCTTCCACTATTCCTTATGTTATAGTTATCATATGAATTATACCTGCATATATTTAAAATCTCTCCCGATAATGTTATAATTTTTGCTTTATACACATATGTATTTTAAAGAATTTAAGAGGAAAAATAGTCTTATATATTTATTAAGATATTTACTATATACCACTTCTGAAAATTCAGTTTTCCCTATTATTACTCCCTTTTATGATTTATTACTGTTCTTTATTATTTATTTATTACTTCTTTTATGATTTCTTCTGAGACATGTCTCTGCATGATGTCTCTTCATTTTTGTTTATCTGAAATGTCTTTATTTTTATTCTTGAAATTTTCACTGGATATGGAATTCTAGGTTGACATTTCTTTCTTTCAGCCTTTTAAAGTTACTCCACTGATTTCTGTCCTCCATGACTTTGGATAGGAAATTTGTCAGTATTGTCTCCATTTTTCCTTTCTGTTTAATGTGTTATTTTTCTCTAACTTCTTTCAAGAATTTTTCTTTCTTTTCTCTAACTTCTTTCTTTATCTTTGGTTTTCAACAGCTTGATTATGATGGTTATGGTTTTCTTGACTTTGCATGCTTCTCTAGTTCATAAACTTATCATCAAATTTGGGGAGTTTGGGGCCATTATTTCTTCAGGTACTTTTTCTGCCCTGATATCTTGATCCACTCCTTCTGGATTTTCAATTAAACATAAATCAGACATGTTGATATTACATCATGTGTCTCCCTGTGGTTATATTCTACTTTATTTTCAATGTTTTATTCAGTCTGTTCTTGGGATGGATACTTTTTATTGATCTTTTCCCTCATTCCACTTATTCTTTCCTCTGTCACCTTCCTTCTGCTCTTCAGCCCATCCAGTGAAGTTTTTATTTCAGATTTTATATTTTTCAACTCAAAATTTAGCTTCAATTTGTTTCCTTTTTTTAATAACTTCTGTTTTTCTATTGAGATTGCCTACCTTATCATTCATTTCTAGTGTGTTTTCCTTTATTTCATGGAGCATAGTTTAGTAGTTGCTTTAAAACCTTTTCTTTGTAATTTCCACATCTAAATCATTGCGACATTCTCATTTGCCAGTTGTGCTTTCTCTTGTAAATAAGTCAGCTTTTCTTCGTTCTTTCATTTTGAGAAGTTTGAGATTATATTCTGGACAAAGCGGATGTTATGTTGGGTAGATTTTGTGTTCTGTTATAATCTTCTGGGGAATGTTGATTATTTTTAGAAGCAGGAATCAATTTTATTAAGTTCAGAGTATACATTCTAGCTCACCTTCTGTGGAAAGTGACTCAAATATCAATTTATTTCTTTAAAGCTCTGCTGTACTGATTTGGCTCTGGACCACACATCTATAATACAGATAGGTTAGGCTAATACAAGTGCAAGCTTGCTAACATAATTAGACAGTCTCATTCTCTGGTGCCCTCTCTTCTCAGCTTCTTTCCCCTAGTGTCTTTCCCCCAAGGTCTGTAGGAATTCCTTTCCCAGAAAAACAGCAGGGTGTCCATCAAAGCTTCAGTTATCTGTACTGGGACACTTGATGACTGAGCCCCGTCCTCATGGCAAAAGTATGAGAGGGAAAAATCAAAGACCTGAAAATTCACCCTCCTGCTTGTTTCTTCTCCAAGTTTTGACTCCCCTGTACAATTTGCCAGCTTTTGTTTTCAGATTCCCAGTTTTTATTGTTTCCAGAGGTTATAGTTACAGTTATAATCAGGAGGACAGGTAGATTGTATAGGGGGCTTCTTACATTGCCATAAAGGAACTGGAACTCCTCTCTATAATTTTTAAAAGCTGAAAAATAAGGAAAAGTAAAATAATTCAATATAGAAATGCATAAATATGTGATAAACCTGTTTTTCAATAAAAGCAAGAGAATGATAAATACAACATTCTGGTTTTGGCCTCCTCTTGGAAAGGAAAGCACAAATACCTTCATAAGTATTGGTGTGTTCATAACCTTGGTGGTAGGATCATGAGTGTTCGTGAGATTATGATATTTCATAGTCTACATAGCTTATGTAGGTCAAAGGCTAACAAAATGAAGCAGGTCAAAGGCTAACAGAGTTTTGCCAAGAGAACGTGCTGATCATAACAAACACTCTCTTCCAATAGTACAAGAGAAGATTCTACACATGGACATCACCAGATGGTCAATATCGAAATCAGATTGATTATATTCTTTGTAGCCAAAGATGGAGAAGCTCTATACAGTCAGCAAAAACAAGACCAGGAGCTGACTGTGGCTCAGATCATGAACTCCTTATAGCCAAATTCAGACTTAAATTGAAGAAAGTAGGGAAAACAACTAGACCATTCAGGTATGACCTAAATCAAATCCCTTACTATTATACAGGGGAAGTGATATAGATTCAAAGGATTAGATCTGATAGACGAAAGCCTAAAGAACTATGGATGGAACTTCATAATGTTGTACAGGAGGCTGTGATCAAAACCATGACCAAGGAAAAGAAATGCAAAAAGGCAAAATGGTTGTCTG
Organism: Oryx dammah; assembly: GCF_014754425.2. Taxonomy (NCBI): domain Eukaryota; kingdom Metazoa; phylum Chordata; class Mammalia; order Artiodactyla; family Bovidae; genus Oryx; species Oryx dammah. The sequence goes on from NW_024070209.1 coordinate 68,303,779, forward strand.
AGGAGTCCTTACAAATAGCTGAAGAAAGAAGAGATGCTAAAGGCAAAGGAGAAAAGGAAATATATACCCATTTGAAGGCAGAGTTCCAAAGAATAGCAAGGAGAGATAAGAAAGCCTTCCTCAGTGATCAATGCAAAGAAATAGAGGAAAACAATAGAATGGGAAAGACTAGCGATCTCTTCAAGAAAATTAGAGTTACAAAGGGAACATTTCATGCAAAGGTGGGCACAATAAAGGACAGAAATGGTATGGATCTAACAGAAGCAGAAGATAGTAAGAAGAGGTGACAAGAATAAACAGAAGAACTGTACAAAAAAGATCTTCATGACCCAGATAACCATGACGGTGTGATCACTCACCTAGAGCCAGACATCCTGGAGTGCAAAGTCAAGTGGGCCTTAGGAAGCATCACTACAAACAAAACTAGCGGAGGTGATGGAATTCCAGTTGAACTATTTCAAATCCTAAAAGAGGATGTTATGAAAGTGCTGTACTCAGTATGCCAGCAAATTTGAAAATTCAGCAGTAGCCACCAGACTGGAAAAGGTCAGTTTTCATTCCAATCCCTAAGAAAGGCAATACCAAAGAATGCTTAAACTACTGCACAATTATACTCATCTCACATGCTAGCAAAGTAATGCTCAAAATTCTCCAAGCCAGGCATCAACAATACGTGAAGTGAGAACTTCCAGATGTTCAAGCTGGATTTAGAAAAGGCAGAGGAACCAGAGATCAAATTGCCAACATTCGTTGGATCATCAAAAAAGCAAGAGAGTTCCAGAAGAACATCTACTTCGCTGTACTGGCTATGCCAAAGCCTTTGACTGTGTGGATCACAACAAACGGTCAAAAATTCTTCAAGAGATGGGAATACCAGACCACCTGACCTGCCTCCTGAGAAATCTGTATGCAGGTCAAGAAGCAACAGTTAGAACTGGACATGGAACAACAGACTGGTTCCAAATCGAGAAAGGAGTACGTCAAGGCTGTATATTGTCACCCTGCTTATTTAACTTCTATGCAGAGTACATCATGAGAAATGCTGGGCTGGATGAAGCATAAGTTGGAATCAAGATTTCTGGGAGAAATATCAATAACCTCAGATATGCAGATGACACCACCCTTATGGCAGAAAGCGAAGAACTAAAAAGCCTCTTGATGAAAGTGAAAGAAGAGAGTGAAAAAGTTGTCTTAAAACTCAACATTCAGAAAACTAAGATCATGGCATCTGGTCCCACCACTTCAACGCAAATAGATGTGGAAACAATGGAAACAGTGAGAAACTTTATCTTTGGGGGCTCCAAAATCACTGCAGATGGTGACTTCAGCCATGAAATCAAAAGACGCTTGTTCCTTGGAAGAAAAGCTATGACCAACCTAGACAACATATTAAAAAGTAGAGACATTACTTTGCCAACAAACATCCATCTAGTCAAGGCTATGGTTTTTCCAGTAGTCACATATGGATGTGAGAGTTGGACTATAAAGGAAGCTGAGAGCTGAAGAATTGATGCTTTTGAACTGTGGTGTTGGAGAAGACTCTTGAGAGCCCCTTGAACTGCAAGGAGATCCAATCAGTCATTCCTAAAGGAAATCAGTCCTGAATATTCGTTGGAAGCATTGATGCTGAAGCTGAAACTCCAATACTCTGGCCACCTGATGTGAAAAACTGACTCATTGGAAAAGACCCTGATGCTAGGAAAGATTGAAAACGGGAGGAGAAGGGGATGACAGAGGATGAGATGGTTGGATGGCATCACCAACTCAATGGACATGAGTTTGAGTAAGCTCCGAGAGTTGGTGATGGACAGAGAAGCCTGGTGTGCTGCAGTCCATGGGATCAAAAAGAGTTGGACACAACTGAGTGACTGAACTGAACTGACATAGCTTCTCAGTTTAGTTGCTCAGTCTTGTCCGACTCTTTGCGACCCCATGAATCGCAGCATGCCAGGCCTCCCTGTCCATCACCATCTCCCGGAGTTCACTCAGGGTCACATCCATCGAGTCCGTGATGCCATCCAGCCATCTCATCCTCGGTCATCTCCTTCTCCTCCTGCCCCCAATCCCTCCCAGCATCAGAGGCTTTTCCAATGAGTCAACTCTTCGCATGAGGTGGCCAAAGTACTGGAGTTTCAGCTTTAGCATCATTCCTTCCAAAGAAATCCCAGGGCTGATCTCCTTCAGAATGGACTGGTTGGATCTCCCTGCAGTCCAAGGGACTCTCAAGAGTCTTCTCCAACACCACAGTTCAAAAGCATCAATTCTTCTGCGCTCAGCCTTCTTCACAGTCCAACTCTCACATCCATACATGACCACAGGAAAAACCATAGCCTTGACTAGACAGACCTTAGTCGGCAAAGTAATGTCTCTGCTTTTGAATATGCTATCTAGGTTGGTCATAATTTTTCTTCCAAGGAGTAAGCGTCTTTTAATCTCATGGCTGAAGTCACCATCTGCAGTGATTTTGGAGCCCCCCAAAATAAAGTCTGACACTGTTTCCACTGTTTCCCCATCTATTTCCCATGAAATGATGGGACCGGATGCCATGATCTTTGTTTTCTGAATGTTGAGCTTTAGGCCAACTTTTTCACTCTCCTCTTTCACTTTCATCAAAAGGCTCTTTAGTTCTTCACTTTCTGCCATAAGGGTGGTGTCATCTGCATATCTGAGGTTATTGATATTTCTCCTGGCAATCTTGAGTCCAGCTTGTGTTTCTTCCAGTCCAGCGTTTCTCATGATGTACTCTGCATAGAAGTTAAATAAGCAGGGTGACAATATACAGCCTTGACATACTCCTTTTCCTATTCGGAACCAGTCTGTTGTTCCATGTCCAGTTCTAACTGTTGATTCCTGACCTGTATACAGATTTCTTAAGAGGCAGGTCAGGTGGTCTGGGATTCCCATCTCTCTCAGAATTTTCCACAGTTTATTGTGATTCACACAGTCAAAGGCTTTGGCATAGTTAATAAAGCAGAAATAGATGTTTTTCTGGAACTCTCTTGCTTTTTCCATGATCCAGCGGATGTTGGCTATTTGATTTCCGGTGCCTCTGCCTTTTCTAAAACCAGCTTGAACGTCAGGGAGTTCATGGTTCACGTATTTCTGAAGCCTGGCTTGTAGAATTTTGAGCATTTCTTTACTAGCATGTGAGATGAGTGCAATTGTGCGGTAGTTTGAACAATCTTTGGCATTGCCTTTCTTTGGAATTGGAATGAAAACGGACCTTTTCCAATCGTGTGGCCACTGCTGAATTTTCCCAATTTGCTGGCATATTGAGTGCAGCACTTTCACAGCATCATCTTTCAGGATTTGAAACAGCTCAATTGGAATTCCATCACCTCCACTAGCTTTGTTCCTAGTGATGCTTTCTAAGGCCCACTTGACCTCACATTCCAAGATGTCTGGTTCTAGATTAGTGATCACATCATCATGACTATCTGGGTCGTGAAGATCTTTTTTGTACAGTTCTTCTGTGTATTCTTGCCACCTCTTCTTAATATCTTCTGCTTCTGTTAGGTCCATACCATTTCTGTCCTTTATTGAGCCCATCTTTGCATGAAATGTTCCCTTGGTATCTCTAATTTTCTTGAAGAGATCTCTAGTCTTTCCCAATCTGTTGTTTTCCTCTATTTCTTTGCATTGATCGCTGAAGAAGGCTTTCTTATCTCTTCTTGCTATTCTTTGGAACTCTGCATTCAGATGCCTATATCTTTCCTTTTCTCCTTTGCTTTTCACCTCTCTTCTCTTCACAGCTATTTGTAAGGCCTCCCCAGACAGCCATTTTGCTTTTTTTGCATTTTCTAGGCCCTTAAATCTATTTCTTACTTCCACTGTATAATCATAAGGGATTTGATTTAGGTCATACCTGAATGGTCTAGCGGTTTTCCCTACTTTCTTCAATTTGAGTCTGAATTTGGTAATAAGGAGCTCATGATCTGAGCCACAGTCAGCTCCTGGTATTGTTTTTGTTGACTGTATAGAGCTTCTCCATCTTTGGCTGCAAAGAATATAATCAATCTGATTTCGGTGTTGACCATCTGGTGATGTCCATGTGTAGAGTCTTCTCTTGTGTTGTTGGAAGAGGGTGTTTGCTATGACCAGTGCATTTTCTTGGCAAAACTCTATTAGCCTTTGCCCTGCTTCATTCTGCATTCTAAGGTCAAATTTGCCTGTTACTCCAGGTGTTTCTTGACTTCCTACTTTTGCATTCCAGTCCCCTATAATGAAAAGGACATCTTTTTGGGGTGTTAGTTCTTAAAGGTCTTGTAGGTCTTCATAAAACCGTTCAACTTCAGCTTTCTGCATTACTGGTTGGGCATAGACTTGGATAACTGTGATATTGAATGGTTTTCCTTGGAGACGAACAGAGATCATTCTGTCATTTTTGAGACTACATCCAAGTACTGCATTTCAGACTCTTTTGTTGTCCATGATGGCTACTCCATTTCTTCTGAGGGATTCCTGCCTGCAGTAGTAGATATAATGGTCATCTGAGTTAAATTCACCCATTCCAGTCCATTTTAGTTCGCTGATTCCTAGAATGTCAGTGTTCACCCTTGCCATCTCTTGTTTGACCACTTCCAACTTGCCTTGATTCATGGACCTGACATTCCAGGTTCCTGTGCATTATTGCTCTTTACAGCATCGGATCTTGCTTCTATCACCAGTCACATCCACAACTGGGTATTGTTTTTGCTTTGGCTCCATCCCTTCGTTCTTTCTATAGTTATTTCTCCTCTGATCTCCAGTAGCATATCGGGCACCTAATGACCTGGAGTTCCTCTTTTGGTATCCTATCATATTGCCTTTTCATACTGTTCATGGGGTTCTCAAGGCAAGAATACTAAAGTGGCTTGCCATTCCCTTCTCCAGTGGACCACGTTCTATCAGACCTCTCCACCATGACCCGCCCGTCTTGGGTTGCCCCACAGGCATGGCTTGGTTTCATTGAGTTAGACAAGGCTGTGGTCCTAGTGTGATTATGACTAGTTTTCTGTGAGTATGGCTTCAGTGTGTCTGCCCTCTGATGCCCTCTTGCAACACCTACCATCTTACTTCGGTTTCTCTTGCCTTGGGCGTGGTGTATCTCTTCACAGCTGCTCCAGCAAAGCACAGCTGCTGCTCCTTACCTTGGACGATGGGTATCTCCTTACCGCCGCCGTTCCTGACCTTCAGCGTGCGATAGCTCCTCTAGGCCCTCCTGTGCCTGCACAGCCACCACTCCTCGGGTTGCTCCTCCCGGCTGCGGGCCCTGGCCTCGGGCCTGGGGTGGCTCCTCAGGGTCACCGCCCCTGGTCTCGGGCGGGAGGTGTCTCCTCCCGGCCGCCACTGGCCTTGGACACCGGGTGTCTCCTCCCGGCCGCCGCCCTGACCTCAGACGCGGGGTGTCTCCTCCCGGCCACCGCCCCTGACCGCGGACGCGGGGCAGCTCCTCTCGGCCGCTGCCCCTGACCTCGAACACAGGGTAGCTCTATTCTCATATATATCAAAATGGCCTATTTTAAAAACTAACAAATGCAATTGTTTGTAAAGTTTAAAGGCTTTGGCTGTGCTGTGTTGTGCTTAGTTGTTCAGTTGGGTCTGACTCTGCTACTCCATGAACTGTAGCCCCCTGTCCACGGGATGCCCCAGGAAGGAATACTGGAGTGAGTTGCCATGCCCTCCTCCAGGGGATCTTCCCAACCCAGGGATCGAACACGCATCTCCTGCCTTGCAGGCAGATTCTTTACCATCTGCGCCACTAAAGAAGCCCATGTATTCTTACAGCTATCCATCTCTGAGTGGTAGAAATGCATGAAAGTTTAGGACAAGCTTATTGGAGTCAGAGAAATAAGAAATTAATATCTTTGTATAATGGTTCATGATTTATATCTTGTCCCACCTATCTTTTCATTTTATTTTTCAGCAAAGTATCATTGTACCCATTTGACAGAAAAGAAAACTGAAATTCTAAGTGCTTAGAAAACGTCTTTGGGCTCATATGACTAATAAGGGGCAGAATAAAAACTTGAGTTGGAATCTTCTGAAGTCATTTAACTTTGGGACATTTTTTTTCTTCTGAAGTCTTTTAATTTTCGTCTATCTTCTCTTTATGTTAGAATGGCTATCATTAAAAAGTCTACAAATAATAAATGCTAGATAGGGTGCAGAGAAAAGGAAACCCTTGTAAACTGTTGGTAGCAATGTAAATTGGTACAGTCACTATGAAAACCAGTAAAAAACTAAAAATAAAGCTACCATATGATCCAGAAATCCCACTCTTGAGCTTATATCTGGAAAAGATGAAAGTTCTAATTCAAAAATATACATGTACTCCACTGTTCATAGCAGTGCTGTTTATAATAGCCAAGAAACGGAAGCACCCAAGTGCCCATCAACAGATGGTTTAAGAAGATGTATAAATATACAGTAGAATATTGCTCAGCCAACAAAATATTGCCATTTGCAGCAATATGGATGGACCTAGAGAATATCATACTAAAAAAGTAAATAAGACAAAGAAAAATATGATATAATTTATATGTGAATCTAAAAATTAATACAAGTGAATATATATAAAACAGAAAAGATTCACAGACATGGAAAACAAACCTATGATTACCAGAGGGGGAAGGATAAATTAAGAGTATGGGATTAACAGATACAAACTACTATATGTAAAATAGATAAACACTGAGGAATAGATAAACATAGAGCACAGGGAACCATATTCAATATCTTATAATAACCTATATTGGAAAATAACATGCATATATGTATATATATATACACATATATGTCTGAAAAAAACTTTGCTGTACACCTGAAACTAACACAATATTGTAAATCGACTATACTTCAGTTTTTAAAAAGAACTTGATTTCAACTCTTTTTGCCATTTTTCTAGCTTCTCCGGTGCCATTTTCATTTTGAGATCCATAAGATACTGCAGCAGCAAGACTAGGTATATTCTGACTATCAGGTAGGCCTTTCTTTTTTTCTTTCTAAGATAGCTGAATCTTCTCCTGCCTTTGTTTATTTTGCAACGTGAAGCAAGTATGATATAGAAGAAAAGGAATTAGCCAAAGAGTCCTTGCCAAAGTGACAGGTGGGGATATTGTTTGGCCTTTTCTACTGCACGCAAAAGGGAGATGTTGTCAAGTTCTGTAAACCCTTTATGTCCAAGAAAGCAAGTCTACAGGCTCTTCCCTGGCAAAGCCATTACCAATTCAGAGAGCAAGAAGGTGAACCCAGTAGGTGTGATATCTGTGCCTATGGAGGCTCCCTTCCAGCCTATTCTCTTTTCCCATCAGTATTCTCCTCCCTCCACCAGCAACGGGGCCAGGCGGCAATGGAACCAGGTCTGCCGCCTGGCCCCCAGTCTTCTCCCTCCTCACTGCACTCGTGGTTAGTGGATACAGAGCAGTGGCAAAGCCAAGGACATGGGTGTGGTGTGCCACTCCTGACCCTTACCCATGCTGGCCCTTCTGGGCCTGGCCCATCATCCAGAAGAGCAAGTCCTCCTCTTACAGGGTGTGTGACTCTGCATGCCCTTTCACGGCCAAAATGACAATAATGTTAATTATGCTAATACCCACTGTTCAGCGACCAGCTTCTGTTGACCAGTCAGTGCTAAACATTCAGCAAGCATGGTTTCATCTGAGTCTCAACACAACTCTATAGCTTGTGTATTAGTGTCATCTCCATTTCACAAAAGAGGAAAGAGAGTCTTAGAAGGGCGATTCCTAAAGCTACCCAGCCCACTGCCCAGTAGTGGGCAGTAAGGGCCCTGCAGATGAGCCTGGATCTGATCCCCAAACATAAAGCCTTTTTTAAAGATTCTCGTGGAAAAGTCAAGCCAAACTCTTCTGACTCATTTTTAGCTGAATTAAGAGCTGCTTAAGAATAGTCCCATAATCATAGGTCAATGGCTTGGCGGTGCTGTATTGGTTCCACCATCCCTAAGCATGTGCAGCGTTGGCAGACCCACAATTTTCACAACTCTCCTTTATCAGGTGTCATTGCCTTGTCTTTACTTGGAAACCAAATTCTATTATTGTTTTCTTGTTCTTGAATTGTACCTGACTGTTATTTCAGCTTTATCACTCTTACATAATCTGTTGTAGGTTTTCCTCTTAACCCTATAGTGAGTGGTGAGGTACACTGACATATTTTCACCTGTTATTTTCCAAGAACTAGAATGAAGAAATATATATATCATACAGGACTAAACCAAATAAAATTGCCCATATTTGCTTCATGTGGTCCAACCTAGTAGTTCACATATAAATTATTCTTACTTCATTTATTAGGCAATTGATTATATAATTCTCTCTAAATATGTGTGTGCAGTGATACTTCATTGGTGCTATTCTGTGTATTTATTTGTGTTATCTAAATAATTTGTAATATACTAATATATTAACTGTAAGAAAATTATAAATCATTTTTTGTTTGCATATTTTTTCTGTGATCCAAAATCTTGTTTATAAGCTCATATTCTTTCTTTATGAGTTGTTCATTCATGTTCCTCTCTAGTTCTTTGTCATCATTTGATTGCTTTTTCACTGTGAAGTAGGTATGGATAGGGCATATGAACCTTGGGGTCTTTTGTGTCACCTTAACAGACTCTGGTCAAAGAAGCTTGAAAAGTACTAGTTTAAGAGCTAAATAGGCTTTTCAAGTCCCGCAGCTAGTAAGTGTGGATTCAGGTCCAAGCCAGCTTGTCTAGCAGATGGAGGATGTGATGCATATTTTGTTAAATGGCATCAGTTACACCCCTGTAGCTTCCTGAACAAGAAAACCCAGACTTCCTTGACTTCTCTTCAGAGAAGTTAGGACACTGGCATTTATTGGCTGCCTACTGTTGCCAGGTGGCTCAGTGGGTAAAGAATCCATCTGCAATGCAGGAGATGCAGGCAGACATGAGTTTGATCCCCTGGTTGGGAAGATCCTCTGGAGGAGGGCATGGCAACCCACTCCAGTATTCTTGCCTGGAGAATCCCATGGACAGAGGAGCCTGGTGGGTTACAGTCCACAGGGTCGCAAAGAGTTGGACGCAACTGAAGAGTCTGAGTGAACTCCGGGAGTTGGTGATGGACAGGGAGGCCTGGCGTGCTGCGATTCATGGGTCGCAATGAGTCGGACACGACTGAGTGACTGAACTGAACTGAACTGAAGTGACTGAGCATTATTCAGTCTGTTAGGTCCAACCTCATTCAATACAGCAATAAACACTCTGAGATTGGTATCATTAATCTGTACAGGTGGAGAAATAGGTTCACAGGGTTGAATACTAACTCACGATTGCAGAACTGGATATGTAGGTGGTGAGAGCAGAAAGCAAACTCAAAACTTATTTGACTGTTCATCACACTGCCTTTTCTTTTTCCTACCCCACATCCCCATATTCTACATATGTAGATATGATATATATCAAGCCCTATATATTCTACCTATAAAATGACTCTGGAATCTATCTCTCCACCATCTTCATGAACACTGCCGTAACACTGACCCTCCCGAGGACAAATGCAGCAGCCTTCCAACCTCCGCCCCGTCTCAGACCCTCTCCATTCCGCCACGTGAACTCCAACTTGCTCCATAATCCTGCAAACAGATCTTCAATGGCCCTGCAGCACTTGAAGGGTATAAAACAAAAACAATCCAGCTTTCCAACCTACCTTCCTAGCCTTGTCTGGCAACATTCTTTATCCCCAACCCCCAACTCCACCGACCCTCCAGCTGCTCCCATTCCATCTAACACCCATGACCTTTCCAATCCAACTCCTGGTCTTCCATGTACTTGCTACTCAAGACACTGGAGGGACTTTAAAAATATATATATTTATTTTATTTATTTATTTTGCTGTCCTGGGTCTTAGCTGTGGTATGTGGGATCTAGTTCTCCTCAGGGATCAAACCCGTGCCCCCTGCATTGGGAACACAAAGTCTCAGCCATTGGACCACCAGGGAAGTCCTGGGACTTTTTTTTTTTTAATTTTAATCTACCTACCAGTTCTCCACCTGGAAAATTCTTTTCCCCCAAGGCCAATTGCAGGGTGAGAACTCGTGGGAGAAACATCTCTTGGCAGTTCCTAGCTCCCCCTCTTTATATCCACAGGACAGGACTTTTTACACATTTTTAAGTAGACCATTTCTGTAACGATAGCTAGTTGTTGAAATGTCTAATATGTTTTGCCACTTGATAACGAGCCTCCAGGGGATAAATATCATGTCATATTTATCTTTGAATTACCGGCATTCAGAAAAGTGCCTGGTATAAGCTCAGTTCAGTTCAGTTCACTTCAGTTCAGTCGCTCAGTCATGTTCGACTCTTTGCGACCCCATGAATCGCAGCACGCCAGGCCTCCCTGTCCATCACCATCTCCCGGAGTTCACTCAGAGTCACATCCATCGAGTCCGTGATGCCATCCAGCCATCTCATCCTCGGTCGTCCCCTTCTCCTCCTGCCCCCAATCCCTCCCAGCATCAGAGTCTTTCACAATGAGTCAACTCTTCGCATCAGGTGGCCAAAGTACTGGAGCTTCAGCTTTAGCATCATTCCTTCCAAAGAAATCCCAGGGTTGATCTCCTTCAGAATGGACTGGTTGGCTCTCCCTGCAGTCCAAGGGACTCTCAAGAGTCTTCTCCGACACTACAGTTCAAAAGCATCAATTCTTCGGCGCTCAGCCTTCTTCACAGTCCAACTCTCACATCCATACGTGACCACAGGAAAAACCATAGCCTTGACTAGACGGACCTTAGTCAGCAAAGTAATGTCTCTGCTTTTGAATATGCTATCTAGGTTGGTCATAACTTTTCTTCCAAGGAGTAAGCGTCTTTTAATTTCATGGCTGCAATCACCATCTGCAGTGATTTTGGAGCCCCCAAAAATAAAGTCTAACACTGTTTCCACTGTTTCCCCATCTATTTCCCATGAAGTGGTGGGACCGGATGCCATGATCTTCGTTTTCTGAATGTTGAGCTTTAAGCCAAGTTTTTCGCTCTCCTCTTTCACTTTCATCAAGAGGCTTTTTAGTTCCTCTTCACTTTCTGCCATAAGGGTGGTGTCATCTGCATATCTGAGGTTATTGATATTTCTCCCGGGAATCTTGATTCCAATTTGTGTTTCTTCCAGTCCAGCGTTTCTCATGATGTACTCTGCATATAAGTTAAATAAGCAGAGTGACAATATAAGGTCAGTACTCAATAAATGTTCATTAATGTACAAATAGTCTCTCATGCGTGTAAAAGCATCCTGAAAAGCTTTTCAGTAGGCAGATTGAAAACTGACCTGGAAGGAAGTTTTCTTGGATTCTAGTCTGGGCTTGCCCCCCACCAACTGGCTGGGTCCACAGGGACAGAACTTACCTAGTTCCAGTCTCACTTGTGAAGGTGGCAGACATATGAATGCCTTCCAGGGCTCACATCCAGTGATGCAAAGTACCTGACAGCTTATCTCTAAAAATACCTCTTTTTCTCACCCAAAGGAAAGATCTGATACCTCTTCTAGGAAGAATCATGGCACACAACCAGCAGTTTCCAGCCAAGACCCCCATCATCAAATTCAAGGAGCAGGACTTTTACTCCTTGTGGGATCATTGCCTAAACAGAGGGCTGCTGTTTGAGGATGAGACATTCCCTGCCGAGACTTATTCCATAGGTCTGCAGCTCCTCAAGGGAAAAAACCTCTCCAACCTAAGCTGGATGCGGCCAAAGGTGAGTGAAACTCCCCACCAGGGACATGCCCAGCTCCTGGGCCCTCTGATTGTCTGCCATGGTACTTCCCACTGAAAGGATGGACTTGAAACCTGGTTTTCAGGGCTGGCCCAAACCAAATTGGAAGGAGACTGAAATTCATCTGATCCCCTCAGCTACAGTGTTACATCCACAGTGGGATGGAAAGACTCTATACCAGGAAATAGGACCCCTGGGTTTAAACACAGTTCTAACACAACATGTCACTAGGTTACATGCCTCAGGATTCCAACATAAAAAATGGGGAAGCAAAGGTATGAGGATTGTAGTAGTAGTTGTAGGGTCTCTTCCATCTCCATAAACGAGCCCCTCTGTCAGTGTTCATCACTCTATTCTGTTCAGGTATCACTGTCTTTTTCTTTTTTCTTTTCTAGTTAGAATTTACTCAAAGGGAAGATAACATGTCAATCACTTGTTCAATAGGATGAATTTCAACAATTGCCTTGCCTCTCTCACATGTATTTGTATTTTTAGTCTTGTAAAGGCTGATCACCTATAAAAGAGTTTTAGACATCAGTTGTAAATTAAAGAGATATTTTGTGGCAATGTTCAAACCCCCTGACTCCCCCACCCCAACAGATGACCACTAACTCCATCTTGCAGCCAAGTGAGCCCTCTTGGTTTTTCTAGAACCATCTCAGTTTCAGGACATGAAGCTCCAAGGGAAATTTCTCAGTCCACTAAACATTCTCATGCTGTCATTTTCAATGATACAGAGGACCTGGCTAAGGACCATTTTGAGGGCACTGATGCTCAAACATCCTGTTCATGCTTCCAAAAGCAGACAGCAGAACCTAAAACAAGAGGGTACAGTATAATGTCTAGGAAGCTAATGATTATAATATCACCGGGGTTACTGAATGTGAATGAAACCCAAGCACTCTGTGGAACACACTCAATGAAGCCAGGTTAGGTTATACAGAATAGGTGTTTTCTGATGACGGAACAAGACATAAACCCAGGAGTAACCATCTCTTGTCCTAATTCAGGACCGATTTGTAGCTTTGGGGAAGGCGAAGGTGAGTAGGGATCTGATGGGGTTGAGGATGCTGCTTAGTTAAGATGAGGGTGCTTCAAACTTCTAGGATCCATCTTTCCAGCCAGAAGCAATAAGTCCCCAATGACTCCCTTCTGGACTTCACTCCTAAGGAGAACTGAGCAGAGAACTCTATTTAAAGCTTGGAAGGATTATATTTTTCCTTCCTTTGTTATTTTCAGATGAGATTCTTTTAGAATTTTTTTTTTTCACAAGGTACTGAGCAATAGATGGGAGACTATATTTATAGTGTTGAAGAATTTATAACATTTTTATTTAGAAAGGATTGAGTTTTTTATTATCCAATTCCAGCAACATCTCAACTTGTGATGTCTTTTGGGGTCAAGGAGAAACTGAGGCAAACAGAAATGAAATGACTCACACAGAATCATTCCAGGAACCCATGCCAGAGGCAGCCAGGGGCCAAGTACATTTTACTCCCATTCTTCTCACCCAAAAGCTTATCCATCCAAAAACTCTGCCAGGGGATCAATTTTCATTCCCACATTTCTTTTAAAATGTATGTGTGGATATTTCTTTGTATCCCTTATCACAACTGGCAGCACTCAACACTTGTATTTTTCAGAGCTTTCCATATGTCTTCTCTCTCTCTGTTTTTTGTTCTTTCCCAGTTTTATGAGGGAACAGGTTCAGACAGGTGATGTGACTTGCACAATGTGACTTAGTTAGGGAAAGAGCAGGATTTAAACTAAAATCTCTAACTTCACATACTATGTGCCTGCATCTTCAGTTGCTGTCACGTCCGACTCCTTGTGACCCCATGGGCTGTATGTAGCCCCCCAGGCTCCTCTGTCCATGGGATTCTCCAGGCAAGAATACTGGAGTGCATTGCCATTTCCTTTTCCAGGCGATCTTCCCAGGGATTGAAACGGCATCTCCTGCATCGGCAGGCGGATTCTTTACCACTGAGCCAACTGGGAAGCACCCCCTCCTCCCCATACTGCACTTTCCCTCATATTGTATTTTAGGCTCCTGTTTGCTACTAATAATATCCTGTGCATCAATAGAATCTCCTGCTTTGTCTGAGTAACCAGGAATCAATCTCTGTCTATGTTCTGCCCTTCTTTTCATTTTTTAGGTGAAAAGAGTGAGGATAAAAATGGTACCAATGCCTAACAAGATTATTTTAAGGAATAAATGAAGACAATACATAGAACATTGTCTAGCACATTGTCAGAACTTACTAAACACTAGTTATTGTTACTCCGATTAATTTGAGAGGGATGGCATAGTGTAGCAGCTACAGGGGCCACCCCTTAGGATTCCTTGGGCTTTCACTGTCCAGTCATCTCAGCTCCAGTTTTCAGCCAATTTCAGCGACACTTTTAAGGAGAAATGTGGGTCAGAGGAAACCATCTGGGGAGCCCAGAGGAGGCTGGCAGGGAGTGTGCAGGGTGCTTTTCCTCTCACATTCTGCTGTCTATCTCTGTTAGACGGGTGCCTCCCAATCTAAAGCTTGCTCAGTGCCTGGCCAGAGACCTGACTGGCATCCCCTAAACTTCAGGTATATAGCAGCTGAGGTGGCACCAAGTCTCCTTAGGCCATTTCTGCGTTCTGTGTTTTCTAGACGATGGGAAAGCATCATACTCTAGGCAACCGCCAAACCAGCATGGATATCATCCTACCTCAAGTACTCATTCAGGCTTGGTAGGTTCAGCAACAGAGCGAGAGTCAGGGACATGAAATGAGGCTTGGCTTTCTACACGAAGAAGAAAGGTTGTTTCTCATGTAATTTATGTTCTCTCTCTCGTTTTGTCTACCTCTTCCTCCTCCTTATCTCCTCTCTCTCTAACAATTAAACCTGATCCATTTTGCTACCATAGAAGCTCCTCCCATTGCTTCCTTCAGCTTTTCTGGGTTTAAGGAATCAGTAACCCACTCCCCAGACCCTCCCTTCCCCCCGACCAGCAGGCAGTCAGATTCCATAAATGCCTGTGACTGTGCCCAGAGCAAAAGGCGATGAAAGGACCCAACTCCTCATCCTCCTCAATGCTTCCTGCAACCCCAGCCTCAGGAAGAGAGATGCTGAGAATTACACCTGTACTCAGAGACTCTATATGAGATTTCCTTGAACTAAATTTGGTAGAGTCACTTTCTTCTAAAAATTTTATCTCATGAATAATATCAAATTCCATTTGTCAAGCATGTCTCTATGCTAAGTATTAATCTAAGCAACTTACATACAGCATTTCATTTAATTGCCACAACAGGCCTCTGAGGAAGATGATATTGTCTGTGTGTGTGTTAGTCGCTAGTGGTGTCTGACTCTTTGCAATCCCATGGACTGTAGCCCACCAGGCTCTGTCCATGGGATTCTCTAGGAAAGAATACTGGAGTGGGGAGCCATTTACTTTTCCAGGGGATCTTTCCAACCCATGGATCGAACCCAGGTCTCATGCATTGCAAGCAGATTCTTTACCATCTGAGCTACTAGGGAAGCCCAGATGATATTATCCTCATTCAATAGATCAGCACCATCCAAAAGAACTTTCTGTGAGGATGGAAATGTCCTTTCTGCAAAGACAGGAGCCACTAGTCACATGTTGGTATCAAGCAATTGAAATGTGGCCAGTGCGACTGAGGTGTTGAAGATTTAATTTCATTTGAATGTAAATAGCTAATATAGCCTGTGGCTACCATATTGGAAAGCACAGGATTGTAGATATAGATCTTCACAGCAGAGTTGCCGATATATCAGGCTGTGTATGCATGTTCAGTCCTGCCTGACTCTTTGTGACTCCATGGACTGTAGCCCCCAGGCTCCTCTGTCCATGGAATTTTCCAGGCAAGAATACTGGAGTAGGTTGCCATCTCCTTCTCCAGAGGATCTCCCTGATCCAGGGATTGAACCCATGTCTCTCATGTCTTTTGTACTGGCAAGCGAGTTCTTTACCAGCTGAGCTGGATTTAATTTAATTTGAATGTAAGTAGCCAATATGGCTTGTCGCTACCGTATTGGAAAGCAAAGAATTGTAGATACAGATCTTTACAGCAGAGTCACCAATATGTCAGAGTAAGAGATTGAAATTTCATCTTTGTCTTCATTCTTTAGTGAAAAACATGTTCATTACACACCTGAAGAATGGGCTGTGGGCCCAAAACAGGTTCAGGGTTCAGCACCCAGCCCCACTGTGGATTCTGGCCTGTGGCAAGCCCAGAATGTCACTTACCCAGATGACAACATTCATCTTCCAAGAAACCAGAGCAGAGTTTCTGAAAGGACCATTTACTAGATGTGACTCCTCTTGGTTCCAGCCTAAGTTGTCTCAGAAAGGAAGGGGTTAACAATAGGTAACAGAAGGCAACAGACAGAGAACACGGCAACAGACAATTAGCACAGCACCAAAGAACTTTGATTCCAATAAAGCAAAGTTCTCTAACAAAAAATAGAAAAGGGAGTGACGCTGCCACCTGGCCCTGCCTGAACTCTGGTCACTGGCTGAAAGGGGCTGTGTCTGAAGGCCAGCACGCTAAGCCTGGTGTTTCCCCATCCCAGAGCAGCAACCATCTAGGGCAGGGCATGAGGAGCTCTTGAAAAGAACACAGGAATCACTGTCCAGAACATAGGAAGTGATGCCACATTAGAACGACACCTCCAAGGATGACTGCAGGGGAGTGCCTGATGCCGTACCACTTCAGATATGGGTGTGGGTGTGGATGCAGAGAGGGGAGAGGTCGAGATCTCCTATAGGACATAACCAATAGTAACTGCACAGATATAGCCTGTGACTTCATCTGTTATGAGGAACTGGCACACGTAGTTATGGAGGCAAGACATCCCACAGTCTGCTCTCTGCAAACTGGAGACCCGGGAGATCCGATGGTATAGTGTAGCCCACATGAGAAGGCCCGAGAACCAGTGGGGCTGATGACGTCATCCCCAGTCCCTGGGCAGCAGTCAGGTAGAGAAGGGGTGAATTCTCCCTTCCTCTACCTTTTGTTCTGTTCAGGCCCTCCATAGATTGGATGGCGCCCATCCACGTTGGGGAGGGCAATCTCCTTTACTGAGTCCCTTGATTCAGATGCTAATTTCATCTGGAAGCACTCCGTTGAAATAATGTATAGCCAAATATCTAGGCACCCTGTGAGCCAGTCAAATTGACACATAAAATGAACCATCACAGCTTCCTTCTGTACGGATGATGTTGCAGAGGCCTCAAAGGGCCAATCCATGTCACAGAATCAGAAAATACTGAAGACCCTGCCTGCTGGTGTGGTCCACGGCAAAGGCACTCTGTGGGTGGAGTGTCTAATGCACAGCCTGCCTCCTGTGTGACCTAGGATAAATCACTCAACCTCTCTGAACCTGCTTCTTGCCCTGCTGAGCCTTGGAATCACCAGAGGAGCTATGCAGATCCTGAACTCTACCTCCACTGAATACAGGTTGTGGGAAGGCAACATCCAGCAGCCTGCATATCTGCAAAACTTCTGGGTGATTCTGAGTCACTCCCGGGGTGGAGGCTGCCCATCACCAGTCCTGTCACACTCCCTTGCCGTCATGGTGCACCCGGCCCACGTGGTGACAGGGCACCTACCCAGAGCCAGAGGATTTTTACCTTCCAAGCATATTAACCTGTTTTCTCTGAGGGCCTGGTCTCAGAAAGCCGGCCCAGCAGACTGAAATGCTTCTGGGTATGATTTCTGTCTCCTCCTACCTTTGCTCTTTGGGGATTGCCCAGGACCCTTCTTAAGCCAGGGTGAGGAAGGAACGGATAGCTCAGAAAAAGAAACAAAAAATGCTAGTTTTGTGCCCAACTTTGATGCACACACTTCTAGTGTTTGTCCATGAACTTGATGTTGATGACTGATTTTTGGTTTGAAATAATTCCCATTTAATCTTCAGAATGTTAAAGTATCCTTCTGTTCCTACTTGGCAAAATTTGCAGTTTTTTAATTTTAATATTCTGGTAAATCAGAAAAAGTTGTGCATTTATGAAATGCCTTCATGGCATTTACTGGAAAGAGAGCAATTATTTTTCTTTTGGCCTATGTAAATGTTATTTGGTGTCATCAGATATCCTGATAGGAATCCATCCTGGCATCCTATATTTCTGTGGCAAACCCTACTTGATGATAGTGGGTTAGTTGTATAATTTATTGTTGATTCCCTTGCCAGGTATTTATTTCAGTATTTTTCCATAAGTGAAATCGGTCTGTGAGGGGGCTGTGTGTGTGTGTGTGTGTGTGTGTCGGGTTGGGCATCCAGGCTGTGCTGGCTTCTTAAAATAAACAGTGACAGGATTCTTTTTTTTTTTCCTAATGCTGAAACTACAAGCAACACAGGGGTTGTTTATTCCCTGAAAATTTGAGAGAACTCAGCAAGAAAATTGTGTGTAGAAGCCTTGACAGAGATATCAGGGAGATATTCTTTAATCATTAAAAAAAAAACTATATCAAGGTTGTTGATTGTCAGGAGATTTACCAACTCGGATCATTTTTGGCTATATTAATTTTTGTCCAACAATCTTCAGTATGTTTTAAACCAATTAGTATAGAATTTTACATCATGTTTTTATATTGTTAAAACAAGATTTCTAATTTTATTTGAAATAAGATTCTCTACCATATTAGCCAAAGGCTGGGTCTAAGTAAACCTTCTCCCCAAATACAATGTATTTGCTGATCTTGCTGTGTTTCTATTTTGTAATTCACCAATTGTTCTCTTGATCATTTTCTTCCACCTATATTTGTGAGGCTCTTTTTTCTTTCTTTTATTTATAATTCGACTGTGTAATTCATGTTTTTATTCTCTCGTGTTTAATAATGAATGCATTGGAGACACTAGGTTTATCCATGAATGTGGTCTTTTTAATTTTGCAAATATTACAGAAGCAGGGAATCAATATTTATTGAACAGGCCCCTTGTCTGACGCTACGCTAATATTTCACATCCTTCCTCGTTTGTAAAGTAACAGACTCCTGTTTGGCAAGTCCGTCAGGAGATCACTGTGAATGAAGCATCTCGTCCTCCATGAGGGTTTGGCCACAGCAGCCGGGACATCATGACTTTCTCATTTGATGCCCGTTTTCTTACACATGAAGAAACCGAGGCTCAGCAAAGTAAAGGAAGTTGCTCAAGGTCACCCCAGGAACAATGCAGACAGGATTCCACACGAGGTTCTGCTCTTCTGACCCTCAGTACACCCACCCCTGCTCTGCCCATCAGGGTGGTAAACCAGGAGTAAATGACAAAGAAGCTGCAGCGTTCTTTATGCAGTGGTCAAGAAACCTGAGCCAAAACCCAAACGCCTTCACCCTCTTCTTTAACTCTCTTGAGTGGAGGATTTCCAGCCAGCCTCCACTAAGACTTTGAGTTCCCTCTTCCAGTAGAAAGGGAGGGGACAACTAGAGCTACCGAAGCACCCAAGTTGCTTTGACACTGGGAGAGTTGATCCCTTCAGGACCCTGTGACAGCTCTGCCCTTCCTGTCGGTGTTAAGAGAGACCCTGAGTTCTGTGCAGCCAAGGGTAAGGCAGAGGGTCAGCTCAGGGGCTCCACTGCAAGGACCTGGGCCTGAGGGCCCCCTTCATGGTCATCAGAGAGGGCCAGTTGTATGCAGAGAAGATGGTGGGAGGAGGCCTGGTGCAGTGGGCTGGCTGACTTGTTTGCAAGCACGCACAGCTTTGTGTGCCCCTTGGAGGCTCCACCAGGAAACTGGAGGGCAGTTTACGAAGGGCTGACAGGTCTCACAAGATACAGGACTTCACATGTTCATGGCTGTTGAGCAGATGAATCCATTTCCACTTTGCAGCCCCGTTTTCTGGGAACTCTCTTGTCAATGTGAAAAGAAATGACACAGGAACAATTATACCAAATCATGCAAATCCATGCAATGGAGATACAGGACACAGAGAGGACACTGAGGAAATCCTGTGGGCTCCTGGTTGCAGGAAAACCTAGAAGCTGCCTGGGGTCTTCCAGAATCAGTCTGGGTGTTAGCCAGGGAATGGGCAAAGACCTGAGTAATACACAGCCTGCATCCTGTACAGCACGTGGCTGGACTTGAACCTGGAGCTCCGAATGCCTATACTGACTTCTGAGAGATGACATTTCACAAGGAAAGTGTGATTATGTTTGTAAAAGTTTCCTCTAGTAAATGCATCCTTTTCTTTCTTGGCTGTTTATAGACTCTTAATGAAACACTGCTGTTGGGACTAGGATGGCTGATCATTTGATGTAAGGATCCTGGTCCTTATCTCCTCGTGCAGTCTGCCCATGCATTTATTGCCTATCTGGGCAGTTACACATACGCCCCTCTGACATCTGCCTCCCTGTTAGCAATAAAACCTGAAGAATGAGGGAAACTTTCCTAACTCAGATCCTAAACACCTCTTTACAAAGTAACCTCTACTCCTCAAAGACGAGGAGAGTGACGTCTTGGGTACCACCCTGGGAGACAGAGGGATAAAAGATGCTCATGGCTTTCCCCTGCTCTTTTCTAAGGATTTATTGAAGGGTAAATCAGAGCCTGTCTTCATCCTGGAAGGTGCGAGCAGATTTGATATCCAACAAGGAGAGGCAGGTAAGAACTCAACCTTTTTCTTCTTGGACCTGGATGGAGGCAGGCTGCCCAAAGTCCACCTCTGAGCAGCAGTGAGTGAAGGGAAGTGCCCCCACCCAGCCCCATAGAGGCCGGCACCCTCAGTGTTGCTGTGGTTGGACTTCTCATGCTCAGACCTTCAGCCTGCAAATCAGCTTAGCTTAGTGTGTGTGCAGAGCCCTTTAGGGAGAGGAATTGTTAAAGAAAAGGAGAAAATATACACAGAGTTTAGTCTGAGCACTGAGTAGAGGGAAGTAAATGTTTATTGAACTTCTGCAAGGCTTTGCTAGATACTTTGCATGAAATAGTTCATTAACCCTGCAACATCCTCATTTTATATATGCGGAAGCTAGGGGTCCAAGGGACACAATAATGTCTTTCATGTCACAAAAGCAATACATGACAGAGTTGAGTTTGAATCTAGAGCTGTGTGACTCCCTCCAACCCATTGGACAGGCACAGGACGGAGTTGTTGCTGAGACCTGAGGAATGTGGCAGGAGAAGGGAGGCCCATGGGCAGTAGCAGGTGTGGCCATGCAACACCCCTGAGCAAGAACCCTAGGAGTGGGGGGCGAGACTCCTTGGGGTGAGCAAGTGGGCATGGAGCCCAGAGACATAGCAAAATAAGATACAATCCTTGGGACTCCCCTGGTGGTTCAGTGGCTAGGGCTCTTTGTTTCCAGTGCAGGGGGCCCAGGTTCGATTTCTGGTCAGTGAACTACATCCCACATGCCAGAACTAAGACCCAGTGCAGCCAAATAAATAAATAAGACACAACCCTTCTGACAGCAGGCCTTACGTCCTTAGAATGTCACTTTCCAGTTGATGCCCTGGCACTTGGACTTCACCTGGTGAATTTGATAGAGGCCTGCCTGGCTTGCTGTCTGTGTTGGAGAAAGTCCCCTCCAGCCAGTAGCCTCCTGACGGGAGAAGGGACCTCTCCCAGGGCATCCTTGTGGCTTCTGCACCCAGCAGCATGCCTGACTTGAAAGGGCATTCAAGCCATTGTGTGAAGATGGAGAGAAGACTCAGGAGAAGAGGGTGAGCTTACTCAAAAGGGCTCACAGCGACCTTCAAGGAGAAGCTCAAAGCCATGTTCCCTCAAGGGGGAGAGGGGAAAACGTGGATATGAGCTGGAAAGGCCCCGACACCAGGAGGGACTGAGTAAATATTAGCAAAGAAAAACAGAAATCTGTTCTCCCCAGTTTTAGAGTGCACCATTGCCACTGATGCTGGCAACAAAATTTGCTGTAACTTTGGTTCTGGGCCCCTTGGGCCAAACGAGAATCAGAAGGCAAGTTGGCCCATCTGCTTGGCTGGGGCTCTCCTGACTACACTACCATCACCATCATAGCAGCACCAACACCACCATCCCTCTCACTACTCCACCCCTATCCCCACCGCTGTCTCCATAACTACCACCATCACCTCTATCTTGCTTGGAACTGACCCCAGTGAATCTTTTCCCCAATTCTCCTCTCTCAGACAGAACAAAAAAAGCATTATTTGGAAGGAGGTACGCCAACTCTGAGCAGTGCATGGGGTGGGGCTTCCAGGTGTGTCCAAACAGCATCTCATGACTGTCGTCCCTCTCCTCTCCAGGGGATTGCTGGTTCCTGGCAGCACTGGGGGCTTCGACACAGAGTCCACTGTATCTGCAGAAGATCCTCATGGACCAAAGCTTTTCATACCAGTATGCGGGGATTTTCCATTTTAGGGTAAGTATGCTGCTGGGATGCTCCTTAAACGGGATTCTCTGTGAGCCTAGGGAGGCAGCTGTCTTGAACGTTCTCTTGGTCTAGCAGCCTGAGATGTGGGAGAGACACGTACATGTTAGTTAATGTGTGTTAGCTCCTCAAAAGGATTTGAACTCAGGATCTGGCAACACATAGGGAAGATAACAGTTAACGTGTTTTCGTGTAAATATTGGGTTGGCCAAAATGTTCATCTGGGTTTTTCCATGGCATCTTATGGAAAGATCTGAAAGAACATTTTGGGCAACCCAATAAAAAGTATGGCAGAAACAATCAGCCAAAGAAAAGAATTATTGATCAAAGACCCCGTACACCGTTGTGATTTTGTCTGTCTGGCCTGTGCCACATCCTGTTGTTTTGATTTCAGCAGCTTCAGAGTGAGTTGTGACAGCTGGTGGCACATGTTCTCCTTCATTATTCAGTGTCTTTCCCTCAAAAATATTTTATCTTGTTGATTCTTGCACATTTATTCTTCTGTGAGAATTTTTAAATCATTGCATCTAATTAAAAAGAAAAGCCACCATGAAGCAGAATAGAGCAGCATTAAATTTATGTATTAATTTGGAAAAATCACATTTTTATTATTGTAATTATTCCTTTCCAAAAGCACAGTATATCTTTACATTTATTCAGAACTAGCTTTATGTCCTTCAATAAAATGTTATAGTTATGTTTTGATATTCCTTCCATACCCTTCTTGATAAAGTATTCTCAGATATTTTACAATTTTGTAGCTAACATGAATGATTTTTCTAACTATATGTTGATGAAAAGAGAATGCTAGTCCTTTTTTTATGTTAAATTGTATCTAGCTACCTTATCAAATTCTCTTATTCTAATTTTTTCTTTATTAATGTCTGGACATTTTTTAGTTATCTAATATTATCCACAAATAAAGATACTTTTGTCTCTTAATATTTATTTTTTATAGAGTTATTTTGTTTTGCTGTATTAATTAGAAGACTGTAATTTTGAGTGAGGTGACAAGAGCAAAATTCTGCCTTCTCTTGATTTTAGTGGCATACTTTATGGTATACCATTCTTTTAATCCACTGTTGGATTCAATTTGCTAAAAATTTATTAGAATTTTTGCATCTATATCACATGTATAATTGGATTCCAGATTTTTGTTGTTTTCCTTTGGAGTTATACTAGCTTTTTAATATGAGCAAACTGAGATTTACTTTGATCTGAAATAATTTATATAATGGTTGTTAATTATTGATTATCTGTTCTTTGCAAGTGAAATAGACAATTGTTAAATTGTCTGGACCTATCTCCTTTTAAAATATGATTTCTTTAACTCTTCCAGTGTGTTCAATAGCTATTGATCTGCTTGGGCCTCTTATTTCTTCTGGAGTTAATTCTTGAAATTTATATTTTGCTGGGAGAATCAACTATTTCTTCTATAGTTTTAAATGCATTGCCCCAAAGTTGCTTACATAAGTCTCTGAAATTTTATTTAATTTCCTCTAATTTGTGGTTAAGTCTACGTTATCAATCTCTTTGCTATATATATATATT
Organism: Oryx dammah; assembly: GCF_014754425.2. Taxonomy (NCBI): domain Eukaryota; kingdom Metazoa; phylum Chordata; class Mammalia; order Artiodactyla; family Bovidae; genus Oryx; species Oryx dammah. The sequence goes on from NW_024070209.1 coordinate 68,327,393, forward strand.
TTTAATATATTATCCAGTGGTTGTAAGTTTGACATATGCAATCAAGTTCTCTGATTTATAGATTATATAATCTGCAATTATCTCTTTTGTCTTGGCTTATCTTTTGTCTGTTTGATTTGTCATATTCTAAAAGAAGTGAATTAAAGTTCTTTTGCAAAGTTATAGTTTGGAGGGTTCCTTTTATGTTTTGACTTTATAGTTTTCTTGCTCTATTCTTTTGTACCCAAATAATTATGTTTTTGCTCTTCAGTTTTTAGAATAAAGCTTACACAATATCCCCCTTTGTTGTGTGTGAAGCTTCTAACCTTGACTTCCTCCTCACCTGATTTTCACATTGCTATTCTAGATTCCTGTTACTTACATTTCCCTGTCATATTTTTGCTCATCCTTTCACTATCAATTTTCCTTTCCCTGTGTTACAAGTATGTGTCTTGTCCAAAACATATTCAAAACTCATCATTCAAATTCACCATTGTTTCCTTCAGCCTTCATTTCCCCTTAAGATTTTTGTTCTAACTTCATTATCATTTGGGAGGAGTAATTCCTTGAATAGTTTCCTCAGATTAGGTGAGTATTTTTTTCACTTGCTCTTTCTTTAAAACAGTATTTCAGTTGGATTTAGGATTTGGGGATTACATTCCTTTTTCTCAAAAATCTGTAAACATTTTTCCATTGTCTTATAGCTTCTCCAATGTTGCAGAAGAAATATCCAATCTATTTTCTTGACCTTGTATGCAACACATTCTTTCAAATTGCAAATTTGTATGATCAAAACTGTGATCCCACTCACAGTCCCATCTGATCCCAGTCACAGTGTGAGGTGGTTCTTACTCTTACCACCATTTGATAGAGGAGGAAACTGAGTCACAGAGAATTAAGTATCTTATCCAATAGCTATTGCTCAGGATAAAACGAGGCCTGGAGCATGGTTCCACCGAGTGGACACTGGCTCCTACACTTTGCCATCCAATTAAACTCCGATGGGTCTGTCCTTCTGGTACCCTCCATCCAAAAGCCAGGGTTTTCTTCCTTGGTGCTTCAGACATGTTCAATGATCTCACTATAATAGCATCTCTGTTGGCTCCCCACTTCACCTGCCTGTGCATCTGACTCCAGTGGGGACGCAGACCCACAGCTGTGAGAGCACCAGCTCCAGTGGACTGGTTCATTAAAGACTGCAAGAACGCCTTCTTTGTTTTGTCTCCCCTGACATCTCTGTCTTGGTCTCCATCTCTGCTTCGATAATGCACCCTCATGCAGGTGCAACAGTCCAACACCTGGGACACTCAGCTGTGGACAAGGCCACGCGGATGGCTCCCCCTCACCATGAGCAGGTGCTGTTTCACATCCACCTGGCCTTACTCTGAGCCATGCTGTCGGAGGCTTGCCTGTGTCAAGACTCCGGCCTAAGACCAGAAGCCCTGTTGCTGATCCAGAGACCAGCAAACAAACTCCAAAAAGCTGCCTTTGTTATGAATTTTCGTCATTTGGCAGCATCCCTGGGTGAACCATTAAGAGCTGAATGCTGAAGATTAAACCAGTCTGTTTTGGAGAGGAACATCTGGTTCGTTTGCGCTCTTGGCGGCAGCAGTGCCAGCCCGCTTCATTGCTGCTGCTCTGATGGCAGAGCCAGCTGGACGTGAGGACAGGAGGGCCAGGATGAGGCTCAACCTGCTCAGTCCTCCCCAGCAAGCTCACGTTTGGAGGCCTCCATGCCCTGCCCACTCTGTGGCTACCATCTGGGATGCTTTCCCACCTCCTTGCCACCTGCAGGAATCCTGCCCATCTTCCCTCGAGCCTCCAGCTCCCCGAAGGCTCTCCTTCCGCATCAGGACACTCCCATTCTCCTCTGCTATCAGCATCTGCTCTTGCTGCGCCCATTTTGTACACAAGATGTACCTGGAGCCTCTTGCGTGTGTCTGAAGCTCACAAAGGCCATGCCAAAGTGAGGCAGGAATTAGTAGCAAAGTCCAGCTAGACCCGAGACGCCTTCCTCCCTGCCTGTGTTTTCCTTGATTAACTCGATCTGTGACTCACCTGTCAGTGGAGATGACAGGCCCGTCCCCTGTCTGCCAACCTGGGCTTGGATTTTGATCTGCATAGACTTCTTGTCGCACTGTGGTGGTCACGTGGCGATGGTGGTAATCTTTTGGCTCAGCTCTACTAAGGCATATATTTTGTTCTCTCTCCTCCAGTTCTGGCGGTGTGGCCAGTGGGTGGAAGTGGTCATTGACGATCGCCTACCTGTCCTGAACAACGAGTACCTCTTTGTCAAACCTCGCAACAAGCGAGAGTTTTGGCCGTGCCTGCTGGAGAAGGCCTACGCCAAGTAAGGATGGGCCTGTCCCTATGCCTGGGGTCTGGATACTGGCCCTGCCTGCCCAGCCACTAGCCCTGACAGATGCTCCCCACCAGTCGGTCCTGAGACTTTTGGCAACTCTGCTCAATTCAAGCAACGCCCCTGGGAGCCTCAGAGCCTTTGCCACCTTGTGGGACATCCTATAAAAATAATCACACGTGCAAGGCTGTGTTAGACACAGCCATTGGGAGGGACCCAGAGCCACACAGCGAGGGATGGGCAGGGCAGAGCTGGACAGAAGTAGGGACTGACAGTGGTACTATTTTAGGGGCTGGTGTACTGGCCCAAATAAAATACAATATCATGGGCAAAGTCTGCTGAGAGGGCAGAGAAGAGAGACAGCAGTTCTGACTTTCTGACTCACAGTCAGCTGACACTGCACAGTGGAGGTGGCGGTGAGCAAGGCCTTAAAGGATGGGTGGGACTTCAGAAGACGGAGAGGGGACATGGGGGCATGGACCTCCCCAACAATGGGAATGATATGAGCAGCAACCCCAGCAGACAGTCTGGGGCCTGGTGTGGGTACCATGGGATTGGATTTATGTGTGGGGGGCAGGGCAGGAGCTGCTTATTATCATATGGTCTAAACACCCTGTGTCAAGGACTATTTTCTGGTGTTCACAAGCTGAAGTACCTATGAACTCCTCAAGTCATGTGCTTCGCTTGCACAATTTGGGTTGATTTTATTCAACAGATTTTTATTGTGCCTTTCGTCATAGTCTAGGCACTGCACTGCATGCTGGAATAGAGATGCTCAGGCTGGCCCAGGTGGGGTATGCAAGAGTCAGATGTGTATAAGAGCCACACAGGGAGGGACACATCACAGCTAGGAGACAGAAGGCCAGGGGACCCCACATTTCGGGAGAAAATGAGTAGCGGAGAGTGTTCTGGAATCAAGTTCCCCAAAGATCTTCCTAACCAATGCTTCATATGATGAAGGGGGAAGCCAAGACTCCGAATGGTGATGTGATGGCAGGTGCAAGTGATTAACTTGAGTCTACTGAGGTCTTTGGTCATTTGATCAGGCAACATTATTTGGCAAGACTGTAGACCCCACCCCGCCCAGTCTTGGGCTCTGAAGAATGGTTCCGACCCCACAGACGACTACCAGTCCCTGTCCTGCTGAAGGGCACATAGGTAGCACTCTTATACATTGTTTCTTTTGAGTCAACTTGTTCAAAACTAAAGCTGTTACTCATTTCCAGTGTCAGGAAGAGCTGGACATTAACATTTGAGAATGAAGCCCAGAAAACAACCAAGGTGGTTGAAACAATCCATATGTTTTGGGAGGTTAATTCACTTCTAAGCTTCTTATGCAAATACTGCCATTATCTTTCTTGGGTGGATTCAGCGCTCACCATTCCAGGGCTTCATTTTTTTTCTTTGTTTATTGAAAGGGGGGAGCAAGGCTGTTCACTTGGAGAATTAGAGAGCTGGAGAATGAAGTGATGACTTTGACCTCATTTTGTTAACAGCTGACCTAAAGCTGTCATTCAGCTTGAAAAGAAATGGGAAACTGGACTCAGAATCCACATTGAACTGCCTGAAGAAACCTAGAGCCTGAGAAAACGTTGCCAACTCCAAAGCTATTTAAAAGCTTTTCCCTCCATCCAAAGAAGGGGATTGTAGAATGTGGAGGAAATCAAATAGAGCACATCAGAGCTAGATGGAGCCTCTGTCAGCATCAAACCCTACCTTCTCTGAAAGATGAGGAACCCGAGGCTAGTGGAGGATGAAATGACTTGCCCAGAGTCACACAATGTTTGAGGCCAAGCTGGGATCAGATCTGTCCTCCCCAGGTACATGCCTGTCCATCATCCCTTGACACTGCCTGTCCTAGAAGAAAAGGATTTGTCCTTTGCTTCTTTGTGCTTCAGTGTCTGGCCCACAAGAACTGCAGAACAAGCACGGAGAACCCACATGTCTGAGTGGAGACAGTCCTCTTTCCCTCCCAGGGTGTAGACAATCCTGAGTGAACACTTGGATTCCAGACTTTGAAACACTGTTGCAGCTGGGGAGTTTGGAAATGAATTGGTCAAGTGAGTCAGATGTGGAGGGGAAAAAATATATATTTGCCTGTTTTTTTTTTTTTTCCCCAGAGGTCACAAAACAGGAGAGTGGGGGACAAAATCTGGTAGGCTGCCTAGCATCCTTTCTGGGATCTCTGCGACTCAGAATTACAGCCTTTCAGCATCCTTCCTGGATCCGATCTGACATCTGAATTCTTCCCTCTCTCCTATCATTGTCAGGTAGAGAGACGTTTTCCTAAAATGAGGCTGAAGCTGAGGGGTGAGAACAAGGCTCTCTCAGAATTCCTGGGCCCAGGTGACAGGCGTAGTGACAGGTGTGGCAAACTCAGCGCTCTCTGTCTTTCCCTCCCATTCTATTTCCTGTCAGCCAAGGTGGCTGAGAAGAGCTGCCATGTTCCTGAAACACAAGCAGGATCTGTGAGTTCGTGTCTGTAAAGCAGAGAGAGAGCTCTTTGTCTAAACACCCAGCCACTGCTGGGACAGGACACATAGGCATCAGGGAGACATAGCGAGAGGAGGCTGTGGACGACACCGAGAGAGGGGCTGCTGGCCGTGGATCCTTCCCCTTTCATTTGGTGTCTCTGTGATGGCTGCAGAGGGTAGGGTGCTGACATCAGATACAAGCGTCAGCTGTGTGTAAGAGGTTGCTAGCATCAAGAGCCACACAGGGAGGGACACATCACAGCTAGGAATCAATACTAGGAGACAGAAGGCCAGGGGACCCCACATTTCGGGAGAAAATGAGTAGCGGAGAGTGTTCTGGAATCAAGTTCCCCAAAGATCTTCCTAACCAATGCTTCATAGGATGAATGGGGAAGCCAAGACTCCAAATAGTGATGTGATGGCAGGTGCAAGTGATTAAGCTGTCTACTGAGGTCTTTGGTCGTGTGATCAGACATTATTTGGCAAGACTGAAGACCCGGGACCATGCAGTTTGGGGCCCTAAAAAAAGGTTCCAACCTTATCCACCACCACCAGTCCCTGTCCTTCTGGAGGGTGCATTGCAAGTACAGTTTTTGTACATTGTTTCTTTTGAGGCACCTTGTTCCTAACTGAAGCTGTTGCTCATTTCCAGTGTCAGGAAGAGCTGGACGTTAGCATTTGAGAATGAAGCCCAGATAACAAGACGAGGCTTGTAGACACTGAGGTCGTGGCCCTGGGGCCCTGGAGTGACGGGACAGAGCCAGCAGGGCCTTCCTGGTGTGGCTCTGGGGCGGTTCTATTTGAAGCCAGAACGGGGTGTGGCAGCAAGGGAGAGAGGTCATGCTGGTGGGCTCTGGAATAGATTCTAAAACCCTGGTCTTGGGCTTCCCCGGTAGCTCAGACGATAAACTGTCTGCCTGCAATGTGGGAGACCTGGGTTTGATCCCTGGGTCAGGAGGATCTCCTGGAGAGGGAAAGGGCAACCCACTGCAGTACTCTTGCCTGGAAAATTCCATGGATGGAGGAGACTGGTAGGTTACAGTCCATGGGATCGCTAAGAGTCGGACACAACTGAGCAACTTCACTGGTTCACTGGTCTTGGTGACCTTCTGGCACCCTCAGCGCCCTCTTAATCTATGACCCAGAGCCTGAAAACATGTTGAAAATCAAGTGAGTCAGATATACTGAGACCTACCTGGGCACAGTCGTGACCAAAGGGAAGCTTTGCAGTTGACTCAGCAAACATCACAGAGATAAGAGTCTAATACCAAACATAACCCTGGTCAGAGAGAGGGAAATAAGATTTAGAACCAGTTTAATAACAAGTTGAGATCCATCTGTCATCTGTTTCCTGTAGAATGGCCTTTGAGTTCTGTGGGTCTTTTGCTTTCATTAAAACAAGGCTTTCTCAGCATCCATGGTGTTTGTACCTGGGACAGTGTCCTGCGGAGAGCGGCTGCTTATCTTTGTTTGCTGGAATGGATTTATGTGAATTTTGGGGGGTCTCAAGGGAAGAGAACAGCAGAGTTGGAAGTATGCTGAGAGAGGGATGTCTGAGGGGCCCCGGAGCAGATCTGGGTGAAGGGCTGAGGACTGGGAGCAGTCTTATCCGAGGCCATGGGCCCTAGTAGAGGCGGCAGCAGAATGGACCCACGCCTGACCTTCATCACCAGAAAGCAAGATGAGGCCAGGTCTTTCCCTGGGAGGGGCTTGGCCACTGCTTGCCCGTCAGGGACAGGAAAGCTGAGATCCCTGGCCAGGGCCCAAGTGACCAGGCAGTGATGGGGAACATGCCCACCAGACAGCTTTGACTATGGGAGGCAGGGTGTCCCACCCAGTCCAGATCACCTCGTGTTGTTGTGGGTTTGCCCTGCCTGTATTTTAGGACCCCACAGTAACTTTCCAGGTCACCCCATTGACAGGAATTTGAGTTATCAAATCAAATATGACCTCACCCGTCCAGCCCCTGCTGTAGGCTTTCCCCGTGATCTGTCAGTCTTGCCTCTCCCAGGAGGATCTGTCAGTCCATCATTGGTCCCACGCCACCACACTCTTCCGGCTCCAGAGCCTCCCTGATTTGTTCTTCCTCCCCAGAGTGTCTGTCCCACTGTCCTTGTTGTTCGGTCACTCAGTCATGTCTGACTCCCTGTGACCCCATGGACTGCAGCATGCCAGGCTTCCCTGTCCATCACCAGCTCCTGGAGCTTGCTCAAACTCATGTCCATTGAGTCAGTGATGTCATCCAACCATCTCATCCTCTGCCGCCCACTTCTTTTACCCTCAATCATTCCCAGCATCAGGGTCTTTCTCAATGAGTCAGCTCTTTGCTTCAGGTGGTCAGAGTATTGGAGCTTCGATATCAGTCCTTCCAATGAATATTCAAGATTGATTTCCTCTAGGATTGACTGGTTTGATCTCCTTGCAGCCCAAGGGACTCTCAAGAATCTTCAATACCACAATTTGAAGGCGTCAGTTCTTCAGTGTTCAGCCTTCTTTATGGTCCAACTCTCACATCCGGACATGACTACTGGAAAAACCATAGCCTTACTTGGATAAAACTTAGTTCAGAGTTGTGCCCCTTCTCAGAAACTTTCCCAGAACCCCCAGTCACTTCCTCTCTGTTCCAGGTTGATCCATGCACTCTCATAATTAACAGACACCCGAGGAAGGCCAAGCAACCTGACGTGTCCTTTGAAGGGGAGAGCACCTTGGTGGCGAGTGCTGCTGTTCAGGGGGGACAGTAGGAGCAGGGAAGCAGGGACTTGCTGTCCTGATTGTGCCCGCGGGAAGCATGCCTCCGTGAGCCAGACCCTCTCCATATGCTGCGTGTGCGTCACTGGCAGCACCACTGCAAGAGCCCGTTTCCTGGATGAGCAGAGGGGACCTTGAGAAGCTCAGCCTCCTGCCCAAGCCTGAGACATCATGACAGGGAAGGCCAGGAGGTGGCCCAAGCAGACTGGCTCTTGAGTCAAGACTGTCTGCCTCACCAGTAGGTGATTGGGGCTGCAACAGTTGGGAGAAAATTGGGAGGAAGGCAAGATAGGGGCAATAAGGCTGGACTTTTCTTGGGGTGTGGGTCCCGAAGCAGAAACCCCATGGGAGGGTGGGAGAGGCACTTTGGAGCACGAGTCTGAGAGTTTGGGTGGTTTGCTTTGGGGATGTGTATGGAAGCCTCTTCCTCACCTGTGTTACCTTCAGTGACGTCACCTCCCTGATGATTCTTGGAGTGGGAGGAGGGTTAGTTCTGAGGATGGAAAGGGGAATTCTGCATCAAGCTTCACACAAAAGTAAGGCCTAAGGCTGTTTATGGTCACAGAGGGTATCAGAGTTGTTGACTGTGGTCTCTTAGAGGGCAGAGGTCTCACCTGTCTTTGAATACAAGGTACCCTGCACACAGCCAGTACTTAAAACTGTTGTTAAACAGGAAACAGTGGGTCCTCATTGTATTAACAGACAGTCTTTATTAAAGACTTTCCATGTGCCAGGCACTATGTGAAGCCCAGCCCTAAGAGGTTAGGTAACTTATCTAAGGTCAAGCAGTTAAATATCTGAGGAGATTGGGATTTGACCCTTGGCCTGTGGCCCCAGCACCTGCATTCCTAACCTCTATATAATGCTGCCACCTGTGAGACTGCCCAGGGGACCAGGAAAAAGAAGCGATAAGGGTGGCACATTGCTAGAATCTTTATCCAGGAGAACAGAAGTTGGGCAGATGGCCACAGCTAAGGGGTGATTTGGTAAATCCTTCCCCTGGGAAATACACAGAGGTCCAGTGTGCTATCTCCCTTCCTGGAGGCAACAGAGGCACCACTGGGGTTGATCTGCCTTCCTCTTTCTCAGGTTTCATGGGTCCTATGCCAATCTGCACTATGGCTACCTCCCCGATGCCCTGGTGGACCTCACGGGAGGGGTGGTCACCAACATCAGCCTGCACTCATCCTCGCCTGACCTGATGACGCTGGTGAAGACGGCAGCGGAGGCAGGCTCTCTGATGACCTGCGGCACCCTGGCCGGGGTGAGTGGATCAGGGATCTTGTTACACTGGTTCGAGCCTTTCCTCACCCCAGAGTGTTCAGCCACTGGCCCATTCAGTTAGTAAGGGGAATGGCCAAGTGACCACCATGGAGCACTGATGCTGTGCTTTATTGACACTGCCTCATTTAATCCTCGTAACAGCCCTCCATCTGAAACAGGGATCACAGAATTCACTTACAGAAGAAGAAATGGGCTCAGAGAGGCTAGGTGAAATGCCCACCATCATACAGCCGGTAAGTGGCTGAGCAGGGCTTCAGGTGCTGTCGTCTAATGCTGAAGCCTTTGCCCACTGCTTCCTGTGACCAGAAGCAGTGGGGTTCAGAGTGATGGGGGGAGGCCCTTTGATTCTCACTGGCTGTAAAGGCAGCACCCCAAAGGCAGCATCCCCCATTCTGAAAAGCTTGGCTGACCCTCCAAATTATCTGATTCTGTTCCAAGGCAGCCAATGCCCTATCCCTGCAGATCCTTCCTTCACTCTTTAACCACGTGGGCTTTGAGTCACACGCCCCTGGTCTGAAACACCACCTGAAACCAAAATGCACTTTAAATCCCAATTCCTCATGGCCTGGAGGTGGCAGGTCTTCTCGACTCCCACAAAATGCCCAGAAGACATGTGTTGGGATATGTCTCACTGATAACAAGCCCTTAGAGAAAAGCAAGCAGCCCAGGTCCTCAGGACCCAGTGGGCTTCTGTCTATCATAGGGTGGTCTCCTGAGGTATGAAGTCCTGGGGCCTCAGACACCCTACAGCCTTCAAACTCCGCCTCTCTAGGAAAGAGATCCAGGAACAATGGCGTTCCAGCATGAGTCAGTGGGAGGCTTGTCATCTAGCCCCAGCTCAGCTGCTGAGTGAGTTGTGCTTTTCTGGGTTTTTTTTTGAAGAACACATGAGAGTTTACTGCTTGGTCTGCTTCCCTCCTTTGAAGCCCATAAACGAGTCCGTGAGGATGGCAAATGGACTGGTGAGCCGGCATGCCTACACGGTGACTGGCGCTGAGCAGGTAAGGCTCCCTGTGGACACAGTGCCCCAGGGTTCTTGCTCCCCTAAACAGGAATCAGAATCACATGCCAAGGTGAGCCCAGCAAAGCTGAAACGGGTACTGATCACTCTTGCCTCTGCTTTGTCCAGGCCTGTCATGGACCACCTCATTCCCTCTATGCATCCAAAAGTTCTGGTGTCTGGTATCACCATCCTTCAGGACACCCCCCGCCTCCCCCGCCAAACCAGAGATCTACTCTCCTTAAATGCCCTCAGAGAGGCTGAGTGTCTAGCCAGGTTGGGGGATTAGCCCCAAAAGAAAGCAGAATAGCTACCCAATTGCCTTTGGAGGAGAGTTTGCCCCGAAAGGGTTTTATTTGCTACATACCAACTTAACTATGACAAAGACTCTCCAAAATGTAGGGGCTCAAACAAGATCAAGTTCATGCCTCAGGTGAGCAGGTGATTTCCAGAGCTTGTAGGTGGCTCTGCCATCTGTAACATGGGGCTTCTACCTGTGAGTCCAGGGCAGCTGCCTCTGGTCTCCTCATCTCCCAGCCTGGGGAGGAGAAAGGGGCCAGGGACACTTACACACCCATCTGGAAGGCATGTGTCAGTGTAGGCACACACCGTGGCCTCTCAGACCCCATGAGTCTGGACCTAATCGGGCCACCCCAAGGCCCAGGGGTATCTGGAAAACATACCTGGTAGGGCTGCCATATGCCCAGCTAGAACTTTATTCCCATAAAAGAGGGGAGGGTGGCTCTTGGGGACAGTCTTTCTCCCCAATGTAACAACCGACTTGGGTTGGACAAAAATGCATGTCACCAGTGTGTGCAGTAGCATTTATTCTGGAAAACATGACTTAAGTCCAGCCTCCTTCATTCATAAATGAGAAGCCGAGGCTTGAGGGGGGAAGGTCAGGGTTGCATAGCTGCTTGCAGTGGCTGGGCTCAGACACCACGTCTCCTTAGTTCCCATCTATGCTCATCACGCAGACATGCAGGGAACGTCCTTCCTGGCCTCGTGACGATTTCCCACAAATGCTACTCCCACCCCGATCCCTGTATTTCTCACAGCTCTTGAGGTCTGATAATGTTTTCTAGGGCCTAAGAGACAGAGTTACAAACCCCAGGGTCCATTTTTCACATGTATTTATGGAGCAAGGAATGCAAAGCCTCAGCTTCTATTTCTGGCTTGTTTCTTGTATCTCCCTTCCCTGTGCCAATCTGTCTCTCTTGTCCATTGACCAAAGGCCAGTTGCTCCACTGTTTTGTGTTTGGGTGAATGTTCCAATCTGCAAAACAGAGGCAATATCTTCTGTCTCCTGCCCCCCTGCCTACCTCCCTAAGGAAATCAGGACCAAAATGCTTCCTCTGCACAGCACCTGGAGGAGAGTAGGCACCTAATAGATGCTCTTGGATCAATGGATGTGGGCACTTGCCTGAGTGAATCAATGCATCTGTCCTTGGCCTGTGAAAATGACATCACGGATCCTCCATCACAGAATGTATGTGAGGAGCTCAAATATTTCTCAGAAGTAAGGAAGAGGCCCTGACAAACCCAGGCCACAGAAGATCCCAGTCCCAACAGCTCTGATGCACTTCATCTGGAACTGGCCACGCCCTTCTCTGAATTCTCAGTGGAGACAGACAGTACTGTCATCACATCTGACCACGGATGGATGCTCTGCTCCCCCAAAGCTCCCCATCCCAGATGTGGACAAGACTAGGCTAGGGAGAGTAAATTGGCTTTCTCGTGTGCCAGCCTTGATCCCGGCACTGCTGCCTAGATAACTGTGTCGACAAGACTTTGGCTCTGCTTCCAGACTTGGAAAAGAGAGCTGTGATCAATGAGTGACATCTCTGCTGGGCCTGGAAGGAAAGAGCCGTGGTACCTGTGTGATGTGCCGGCCATTCCTGGCAAGGCCCTTAAATACATTGAGATAGCCTCTGTTTCTCCTCTGAACACAGGGGAGAAGGCACTTTGTGTATCGAGAGGTCCAGATGGCTGTGGAATATGAGTCCTGCCAAGGCTGGGCCTGGGGATGGCAGTGACAGAGTAGCCAAGTAAACTTCTAGGGCAAGGTGGGGGAGGCAAACTGGGGAGTCCCAAGTGTGGGTTTAGCTGGGGTTTGGGCTCCTGATGTTTTTCCCCCACAGCACATGCTTTGAGTCGTTCTTACAATGCATTGAGCAGTCTGAACAGGACATTCTCCTGTGACATGTAGGTGATGAAGACCGTGTGTCCTGCACGGTCCATTCCCGCCATTCCTGCTATTCTGTGGCTACTGACACTTCCCAACATGTGCTCTCAGCAGTGCCAGCCTGGTGAGATACTCTGTGAAGGCAGTATTTGGATGTTAGCATTTAAAGGCTCTGAGAAGGCCTGTATTAACAACATAAGTGCAGCTTGGTTTTAATCTACCGTTAGCCATGAAACAATTTTCTCTAGGAGTCACTATTAACCACCTATGGAACTCACATTCAAGAGGATACTTTCAAGGAATTATTATCCAGGAGAGATGACCTGGATCACCTCTTCCCAGTGGCTCCCTTTCTGAGAGATCTGACCAGGGTCAGGGTACAGTCAGTAGCCAGGAGAGTAATGCAAGAAAGCTCGCCCATTCTCAGATGCAGCCGTGACCTTGGCCTTGAAGGTGACCCCTGAACCACTTGGCCAAGGCCCATGTGATAACAGAGCCCTGTCAGAAAGAAGTAACACAGTCAGACAAGGACCCAAGAACTTGATTAAAGATTCTTCCTCCAGAAAGAGGGGCTTACAACTCTGACCACAAGTGCTAAGATTAAACCAGCCCATAAATGCAACATGCTTTTTAATCTGCTCATCCTCCCTCTGGGCGGGACACAGACAGGAAGATAAATGAAATTGGCATTTTTTACTATGCACCTAGCTGGGTCGGTGACTCCCCAGGGCAAGGGGATGTGTGTTTCTCTGCACGCATCATTTAGTGCTGCCTCAGCCCCTTCCAGTCACTGGCTGCTCTTCTCCCGTGCCTGCCTGAGCCCCTGACTGTCCCTTAGGCACTGAGGGTGGCTTATTAAGCTTTTTGGACCACCAGAAGATTGTTTCTCACATCCCTGTTCCATGGGCTCCATCATATGCTGGCAGTTAGTAATACACCACATACAAAGCCTGGGGCCCCAGGGGATGGGACATAGAAGGGGAACCCCCATCTCATGTGGCATTAAGAGTCAGAGTACCTTCCACTGCAGTGTCAGCCAGACAGAAGTGGACAGAAAAGAACTGTACCCAAGCTAGGTTCATGCGCCCTTCTCTGACCCCATTGCTCTCTCATGTATGTGTGTTAGTCGCTCAGTCGTGTCTGACTCTTCGCAGCCCTGTAGACTGTAGCCCACCAGGCTCCTCTGTCCATGGAATTCTCCAGGCGAAAATTCTGGAATGGGTTGTCATATTCTTCTCCAGGGGGTCTTCCCCGCTCAGGGATTGAACTCGGGCCTCCTGCCTTGCAGGCAGATTCTTTACCATCTGAGCCACCAGGGAAGCCCCTGGCTCCTTCATGGCACCACTCTTTTGGTAATCACATGCTCGCCCAGGGTTTCCATGCAAGGTCAAAGTCTCAGCCACATCCAAGAATGAGCTGGGCCCTGGAGCAGCTGTATCCTTTCTCCACTCCCAATTCCAAAATTAAGAGCCTGGGCTTTGGAGACTGACCATGGAGATGTTCAGAATTCCTCCTCTGCCACTCACTCTGTGGCCTTGGGAAAGTTGCTTAACTTCTCCAATGCTCATTCTCCACCTCTGCAAGACAGGGGTTACATGAACATCTACCTGGAGGATTGAAGGCACACATCACACGCTCAGTCAGGCCTGGCTCTGGGCCTGCCTCCACACACATGTTTCTTTCCCACGTGGGAATATTCCACTCAGAACTCTCTCCTCTGACCTGGAATCAGTGAACAAATCCTCCCCTTCTTCACCCCTCTGTCTCTTAGGACAACATTAACACCGATCAATACCACAGCTGCAATTCAATCATGCTTTAATTCCTCTCCCCAGGCAGAGGCCTCCTGGATCCAGGAAGGTAGGTTCAAAGGGTTGTGATTGTTTTAACTTTGCAACAAACAGTCCTGCCCTCTGGCCTCAGTGGTTTGCTGACCTCGGTATCTAGGAGGGATAATGATGTGACCCCTTCCACCTCCACCCCCCACCCCCAGCCAGGAAGGAAGGAAATTTCAGAGCACTCAGGAGATGCCCTACAGAGACAGGCTGCCGGAGGCAGGTGCAGCCCCCACTCTTCCCCCCGCCCCAACTGCAGGCTGGGGGAGGGCTCAATTCCCAGGCAGTCCTCTCAGATCAGCCTCCTCTATTGGCCTTACTCAGAACAGTCCTGTGGAGACCCTAGCACAGTTCCCAAGGTGCTGCCAGCCAGGAAGCAGCTATTTTTGTGGAACAGAGATGCCAGCTGCAACAAGATGTGGAGGAGGCTAGGGACCCATAAAGATCTCCCCTCTGCAGCCGTGGCAGCACCATCCTCAGTGTTTATCTGCCATGCAGTCTCAGCTGGTGCAGGCTTTAGGATGCAGTCTTACGGAATGAGGAAGCCGCACCTGCCTTCAAGGTGCTGTGCAGAAAAAAAAAAAAAGGACCATTTTCTTCTCGATCTCATTCCAACTCCACACGGGCAGAAGCATTGATTTTTTTTCCTTTCCATTTTTTCTTCTGGCTGCAGCCAAATGAGGTCAGAAGTTAAATTAGTCCTTGGAGGTGAAAAGCAGCTGCATTCATATCCTTTCTGCCAACTTTTGCTGGAGAACACTGACAGTTTTCCTTTTCTGTTCTTTGCAGATTGAGTACAGGAGGAGCTGGGAGTATCTTATCCGCCTGTGGAACCCCTGGGGCAAGACTGAATGGAGAGGGCCCTGGAGTGACCGGTATGGCTTCTGGAAACCTCTCTCTCTCCTTCATGGACACCTGGTGTTCAGAGAGCACCCTGGCCCACGAGGGCAGCAGGTGGACCTCCCTGCGAGCCTATCCAGCTCACACCTGTGTGGGACTGTCCATCCATCACACACTCCTATGATGCCACTTACCAGGCATCATTTAGACACCTACTGTGTACTCTGTACTGAGTACACTGCGGGATGGGAGCTGTGGGACAAGAGACAGTGTCTGTCTTCCAGTGGGTATACCAGAGCAGTGAACTCATATACTACCTAGAATAAGTAAAAAATTAAAAGGGGTGGGGCAGGGCAGACGCTGGGTTCTACTTGGCAGACAGAGATGGAGAGCAGGAGCCTCAGCCCATAAAAGGATCCCATGGGATTCAGGTCCTGATGGTGCTATGTCATCAGAATGGAAGCAATGGCACCCCACTCCAGTACTCTTGCCTGGATTATCCCACGGACGGAGGAGCCTGGTAGGCTGCAGTCCATGGGGTCGCTAAGAGTCGGATACGACTGAGCAACTTCACTTTCACTTTTCACTTTCATGCGTTGGAGAAGGAAATGGCAACCCACTCCAGTGTTCTTGCCTGGAGAATCCCAGGGGCGGGGGAGCCTGGTGGGCTCCCGTCTATGGGGTTGCACAGAGTCGGACACGACTGAAGCGACTCAGCAGCAGCAGAGGGCGAGTGGGCAAACTGAGGCGAAGATCTGGCTGATTTTTTGGCTTGGTCCACCTGTGTTATCTCTCCTGCCTATCAGTCCGGACGCACCTTGCTGGTGGTGGGAGTGACAGGGGGAAGTGGGTCTTAGTTGTGGCTGTGTTCCAGGCAGCTGCTTGCTGGCCCAGCTAACCTGTGGGCCCTCTGCTGTGTGCTCTGTGGTTCCTGGGGAGCTGGGCTGGCCTTTCTCAGCTGCCAGGAGGACTGACTCCTGGTCCCCACCCCTTTGCTGACTAAGAATGACACGGCAGTCCTGAGCAGGGATGGAGGGCCAGCCACGACAGACTGGCTCCTCTCGGCTCCTCTCCCCCAGTGAGGCCCAGCCCATCCCCAGGCCACTGAGGACCTGTGTTAGGTCCATGGACAGAGTCCAGAGGCCACGGCAGCTTAGCACAAGGAAGAGATGATCCGAAAGGAAATGCAAAGCATTCAGGCGCACAAGAGAAAAGGCCCCAACAAGCAGTGAGTGTCAATGTGGGGAGAAGCGTGTCCTGGAAGCAAAGGCCAGCGTTGCTCCTGTCCCCGTCCTGACCCCTGTGCCCCAGGCTGAGTGGTGTGTGATCCTGTATGGGTCCCGGGATCCTGTGTGAGCCCCAACAGCTGAGGTGCCTACACAAGTGGGGCTGGAGGGTAGTAACGTGAGAAAGGTCGAGAGAGGAAATAGGTAACCTGACTTAGAGTAAACCTGTTGTGATCTCAGATACCCTCTGACAAAAGGGCAGCTAGTCCCCCCTCCCCCAACAGAAGGGGAATGAACTTGCAAAACCACGAACCACTGACAGCATTTTTGCTCCCTGCCACCCTCCCTCCTTTTACTGTACCTCTGTTCTTTTCTTCTTCCCCAGGGGTATCCATGGCACTACAAAGTCCCTCCCCCCACCTTCCCAATCATCACTCCAAGCTGTCCACTGTGGCCAGGGCGATCAGATTAGCTGGGATCCCTGATTGGGGCTGGCCACGACAGCAGGAGTAGAGGAAGGGAAGGTGTCTGCAGTACATCCTCCTTGAGTGAAAGAAGCAAGAAATTCACACGAGCTGATGTTCTGGCCACAGTCCCTGTGCTAGAGATCAAATGGCCAGTGAAGGCAACTAGGGACCCCAGAGGTGAGGGAAGGGAAGCTTCCCACGGGCAGGTCTGTTCAGGGATGGATGGATGGCACTGAATGGAGTTCAACCAAAAAAAAAAAGGTATAACGCACTTTGAAAGCAATCCCTAGGTAGGAGGGAAGTGTCAGCTGCTGTGCCTAAACACATTTATTGGTAGTGTGTTAAGGGCCAGGAAGTTGGCCTGGGGCAGTGGAACAAGAGAGAAAGACGTGTCACAACCTGGAGCCAGGGAGCCTGGTGCCTGCTGAGAAGTTTAGATTTGTGTCCTAGAGTCCTGGGGTTCATGAAGGCCTTTGAACAGGGCAGAGAAGTGTGCAGAGCAGGAATGAGGGGTGGAGCCCACCACACCTTCTCTGGTGGATCACGACTGAGGGCTGAGGTTCACAATCCCATACCAATGACCAGGCTGGAAGGAAGTGGCATGGCTGCATCCTCACTTTCCCCGTGTGCTGGTCAATTCCTTTCCTAGTTTTTAAGAACTGGAGAGTGGATGGTCTAATCTCAACCATAATGGAAATTTCAGTCACACACACTTAAAGGCAAACTTGTATGAATCAATAGCGTATTGATTTACACTACATTTATTTTCCCTTACACACTGCAGAAAATGTAATTATCACTCAATTATAAAATTACCATTTTACAATAACACATCTGACTGGCTCAGCCTGCAGCCAGAAGCCGGAATGGTCCCTGCCTTGCTCTCCTGGCTCAGAGGTGACCCAGCCCCACCCTGCAAGTTACTCCCAGAGAAACATCTCATTGCACTTTTGTGCCTACGGGGCCCATCTCCTATGAGCATGCCTCTGCTTTGAGGAGCAGGCTGGAAAGGAAGGGACAGCTACTCCCTTCTGCCTATAAGAGTAACCTTCACTGTAGACCCTAGGACTAGCTTCTGGAACGCATCATCCCAATGAAGCAGACAGCTTTAATTGTTTATTAAGCCAGCAGAAGACTATGGCATTCTACTATATGACTTCCCTGGTGGCTCATACGGTAAAGCGTCTGCTTACAATGCGGGAGACTTGGGTTCAATCCCTGGGTCGGGAAGATCTGCTGGAGAAGGGAATGGCAGCCTACTCCAGTATTCTTTCCTCTGCCCCCCTCCCTGCCCCAGCAAAAAAGGGGCTCAAAGAATATAGACAGCTTCCCTTGTGGCTCAGAGGATGAAGTGTCCGCCTACAATGCGGGAAACCCAGCTTCGATCCCTGGGTTGGGAAGATCTGCTGGAGAAGGAAATGGCAGCCCGCTCCAGTATTCTTTCCTCTCCCCACCCCACCCCCACAAAAAAAGGGGCTCAAAGAAATATAGACAGCTTCCCTTGTGGCTCAGAGGGTAAAGCATCTGCCTACAGTGCAGGAGACCCGGGTTCGATCCCTGGGTCGGGAAGTTCCCCTGGAGAAGGAAATGGCAACCCACTCCAGTATCCTTGCCTGAAGAATCCCATTGACGGAGGAACCTGGTAGGCTACAGTCCATGGGGTTGCAAAGAGTCGGACACGACTGAGTGACTTCACTTCACTTCACTTCTTCTACTGTATGCCAAGGCATGTATTCAAGCCCTATGTTGGATGATATTATGCAATGCTGAGCAATGTCACTGATCTCATGGACCTTGGAGGCTAATGAGGGACAACAAGAAATATACAGGGACTAGTATCAGAGGGTGCTAAGTGCTGGGACAGAAGTGGTACAGTGTGCTGTGTGGGCTCAAAGGAGGGGCACCACAGGGGACAAGGAAGGTTTCCCAGCAGAAGTAACTTTTAGGAGGAAAAATAAATAGAAGTTATTGGGCTTCAGGACTGAAAGGAACAGGAGTATTCCAGGCAGAGGGAGCATCATGGTGAAGGCCAAGGTGGGGTGGAGGTTGGGTGCTGCCACGGCCACCAAACAGACAGCATTTCTAAGAAACAAAGATATTCATTATTGTTGGAGTGTATAGTTCAAGGGCAGGGAGAACAGGTCACTGCTCAGGTAAAGCTGGAGAGGTGGGCAGAGGTCAAGTTCTGTTTCAGAGTTTGAACTTCGTCCTGAGAGAAGTGGGGCAGTGCTTCATGTGTTTATGGAACCACCATAATCAGACTTCTGCTTTAAAAAGATCGTTTTGATTGGAGGTGTGGAGAATGAATAGGAAAGTGGGCAGGGCTGAGTTCTGGGAGGCCAGTCCACAAGGGAGATGAGGGTTCTTGAACATAGCAATAAGGATGGAAATAATTGGATGGTTTTGAGAGGGGTTTAGAAGGTAGAATCAATGCTTCATTAATATTTGGTGATGGCTTGGACGTGGAGGGTACAAGAGAGAATAACCCTTCATGTTCTCCCTTGGGCAATAGGAGAAGACAGTGGGTGGTACGGTTTGGAATAGGTTGATTTCAAGGTCATGGTGGGGATCTGGTGGAGACAAGGGATGAAGCATAGCATGTATCCTTCTAAAGCTCAGGAAAGAGGATAAGGCTGGGGACAGTGTAGAAGCTTTCAGCATAGAAAGAATCGTCAGATAGAGTAACACTGTCCACTCGCACCTGGAAACTTCTGGAGGCCTGTGCAAAGGGCCCCTGTCAGGGCATGTGTGGTTGAAATGAAACATCCTAGGAGATCTCATCCTATGGTCTGTCTCTCCATGCCCAGGTCTCCGGAGTGGCAGGAAACCCACGACCAACGGAAAAGCCAGCTGTATGAGGAAAAGGACAATGGCGAGTTTTGGTACTTTATTTTATTATTTGGCACTTTATTATTATTATTATATTTTAAATCTTTAACCATTGCCCAAACCTCAATCCCCACCCTTTCCCTAAACTTTTGTGAGAATGAGGATTAGCTTTGCAGAGACCTATATAGAAGGAGCTTATTTTCTCCACCAAGACACCAAAGCTTTGAAAAGGATATTGTGTGTTCTCTGTTTGCGTGAAAGGCCTTTCAGCTCTGAAATATTAGAACTTGCAGCAGATGTTAACGGTGAAAAGGAATATTGGCACTAAAGCTTTGAAATCAGCAGTTTCCTGGCAACCAGGATACATGGTTATCAGGCGTGTAAATTCTTTGCCGTCTTTTTGGAACCCTGGAGTGTCACAGTCTTTCCTGGCATGAATCATAAAAGAGCAACTTGAGGTTAACCTCCCAGCCCTCTCTCTAGAGTTCTGAGTAAGATGTCAGTGTCATCACTCAGCAGCTATGTAAGACTAGATGCTTTAAAACATATCATCAGATAAAGAAGGTGTGGTACATATATACAATGGAATATGACTCAGCCATTAAAAAGAATGAAATAACGCCATTTGCAGAAACATGGATGGACCTGGAGAATGTCATACTGAGTGAAGTTAAGTCAGACAGAGAAGGAGAAATATATGACATCCCTTATATGTGGAATCTAAAAAGAAATGATACAGTGAACTTACAAACAGAAAGAGGCTCACAGACTTAGAGAATGAACTTTATGGTTGCCAGGGGCAAGGGATAGTTAGGAAGTTTGAGAAGGTCTTGTACACACTACTGTATTCAAAATGGACAGCCAGCAAAGACCTACTGTATAGCACATGGAACTCTGCTCAGTGTTATGTGGCAGGCTGGGTGTTGGAGGGGAGTTGAGGGAGAATGGATACGTGTATATATATGGCTGAGTCCCTTTGCTGTCCACCTGAAACTATTGGAAAATTGTTGATAAGTTATACCTTAATACAACATTAAAATTTTTTTTATTTTAAAAAATTTGAAAAACATCCTCAGCCCTACATTCACATTGTAAAGGATAAGATGGACATTTCTCTGATGAATTGTCTAGTTTTTTCAGTGAAATATTTAAATAAAATTTAGCATGTGTGAAAAAGAGACTAGGTCTAAGTAATTGAGAATCAGAGGGACAAATATAAATTAGAAGGAAAAATATTTTCAGCCTTGCAACTTTAATCACAGGCGTGATTTTAGGTGTTGAGTCCATTGTATTCTGATAAGGGCTTCCCAGATGGCTCAGTGGTAAAGACTCCACCTGAGATGCAGGGGACACAGGAAATGTGGGTTCCATCCCTATGTCAGGAAGATCCCCTGAAGAAGGAAATGACAACCCATTCCGGTATTCTTGCCTAGAAAATCCCACGGACAGAGGAGCCTGGCGAGCTACAGTCCATGGGGTCACAAAGAGTTGGACATGGCAGAGAGATTGAGTATACACAAGCACAAGACTTCAATAGAGCATTTGGCAAAGGGCCTATGGAAAGGTGATTTTATTAGCGGAGTGTAGGACCCAGGACAGAAAGAGACTGACAGTCATCTTGCTGGCCAGGAAAGGGGCCTACAGAACCCGTAATTTGACTGTGTCCTTGGGCTTCCCTGGTGGCTCAGCTGGTAAAGAATCCGCCTGCAATGTGGGAGACCTGGGTTGGATCCCTGTGTTGGGAAGATCCCCTGGAGAAGGGAACAGCTACCTACTCCAGTATTCTGGCCTGGAGAATTCCATGGAGTATTCCATGGGGTCGCAAAGAGTCGGACACGACTGAGTGACTTTCACTTTCACTTGTCCTCCCAGGAGAAATCAGAAGGGCATTTGCCCACAAATGAACCAGAATGGGGTTCTGGTCTCTGGGTAGGACAGTGGTAAATCAATGGATATTGTAGTTGACAGGCAAAGGGACAGTGAAGTGATGGGAACCTCCACCCAAGGAACAAACCAGTGGTCACTAAAGCGATGTGTCTCTGCTTATAACAGGATGTCATGTCAAGATTTCCGAGATAACTTCTTCGGCCTGTTTATATGTAACCAAGTTCCAATCAGCCTGGACCACGGATGCACGCTCCATGAAAGATGGTCCCAAATGACGTTTAAGGACCACCTAATTCCAGGAAACACTGAAGGTAGCTATGACAGTAATTATTCTACCAGGTGAGAAGCTGCCAGCTCTTGCCCTATCCTGGCTTAAGCTCTCAGTGGCCCTTGATTCTAGACCATCAGCCTAAAGAAGAGGAGGACTTTGTCAGCTCAAAGGGACAGCTGTGTTTCTCCAGGAGAAACGATTGCTGGAGGGGGTCGGTGGGAGGCTCTCAGATGTACCTCCCCTGGCTTCTTGCTTTCTCACAGCCCTTCTGATAACCTCCACCACCTCCCAGGACTAGAATGGGCCCACTGTACTTCAGTGGTTATCCAGGACTTTGGGAGGGCTGTAAGAAGAACACTGGGCACGTGTCAGGGCCTGGGTTCAACCACTGTCTTTGCCACAGTTTGGCTTTGTGGCTCTTGTCTCTCTGTCCTCAGTTCCCTAACTGTTCCCAGTGGAATTAGTCATCTCTGTCTGCCCCTGGAAGCCACAAAGCCCCATCCAGGCACCAGGAAGCATACTCCTGCCCCTGTTGGTTGGTGTTGACTGGTACCTGCAGCCTGCAGCACTGTACTGAGGTCCCAGAGGTGGGTGCCTCAGAGCCTGTCTTTGGGCTCCTGGAAGATGAATTTTATTGATGAGATTTTAAGGGAGTGAGTGACATACTCTCACTTTGCCTCGGCTCCCCATTTGTGACATGGATGAGTGAAATATCACCCTCTGAAGGTGAACCTGAGTGTGATTACACACCCTGGATAGGAAAGGCTATGCAAACAATGTGTGTGTGTGTGTGTGTGCCCTTGCACCTCGACATGCGCATTCCCTCTCCTTGGCACCAGTCTGCCAAGTATAGTGTGTTTGAATGATCTCACCACCCACCCTTCCCCAGTCTTTTGACTCCGCTGGTCAGAGAAGCTAGTCACCAGGAGGCCATGGGCAGATTCTGAGAAGTCACTGAGTCACTCTTAGGCAGCAGGTTGACTGATTTAATCTTCCTGAGCTCCACCTACCCAACTGTGGGGCTAAAGCCCTCTTCCCTAAATATAGCGCAGGTCGAGGAACTAGCCAGAATTATACATTGGTGCCATCGTTAGTAATTCCTTACAAGGCAGAGAGGGCAGGGTGGCAGCCAACAGCACTGGCTCTGTGCTCCTAAGCGCACCTGGGTGCATCACCTTAGATCCTCACAAAAAAGCTGACAACTGTGATGGTCATGTACGTCTCCCTCTTTGCCTTTCAGAGCTTCCCAATTGTGCCTTAACCTTCTGATGTTTACTAATTCATCTCTATCTTGATTTATCTTCATTTATTTTTCATATGTTATCTCCCACGCATTTGAATCTAATGGTTTTCACATTAGTGGTCTCCCTCTGGCTTTGGTGAGGATACTTGGGTAGCAGAGTTCTATGAATTGACATCTCTCAGCCTCTCTTCCTCTGTCTCCATGTGTGCTTGGGGGTTTGACATCATTTCACGGCTCCATGGTTGTCACCAGTGCATAAGCTCATGTATACCTGAGGCCTCTGGAATCCCACTTATTACAAAAATTGTTTATGTTTAGTCACCAAGTCATGTCTGACTCTTTGGGACCCCGTGGGCTATAGCCCACCTGGCTTCTCTGTCCATGAGATTTCCTAGCCAAGAGTACTGGAGTAGACTGCCATTTCCTTCTCCAGGGGATCTTCCCAAATCCAGGGATCAAACCCTCATTTCCTGCATTGGCAGGCGAATTCTCTACCGTGCACCAGGGAAGCCCTTTATAAAAATAGCCCTCCATTTTACAGTGTGAGAAACATTTTCACCACATAGGAACTATACTTTCCCTCCTTGTTTTTAAGAAGAGACTAAGGCTCACAAAATAAAGCAGCTTGTGCCACAACTAGTAACTATGGGGACTGGAACCCTGGTCTTAGGTCTTCAAATCCAGAGTTTCTTCCACAACCCACTGCACTGGGCTTGGCTCTCTGAAGTGGTCATGGTTCCATCCCAGAACCCCAGGGACAAGCTGAGGTCCAATCACTGCTGTTTTTCATGCAGGATACCAGAAGGGCATGCAATATACCTTCTCTGTGCCAGACAGCATGGAAAACAACAATGTCATCATGTCCTTCAACATTGGGCCACAAAATTTAAAGGCAAAAGACAGGACATTTCCAGTGAAATATGAGGTGTTCAAGGTAAGGCAGTATGTTTCAAGGCTTGCCCTTTGGGGACATTTCCATACACCTTGGGTGGAGAAGGCAACTGACTAGCCTGGGAAATTTCACTCGACAACAGACTCAGAGATATAACCAAAAGGGCAATTGAGTTCACCGGGTTCAAGTGTATAAATTTGCAGGGAAATCCTGAGACAGAAGAGTACAATGGGACACACCTCCTGTCCTTGTCACTTGTCACAGTTTCCTGGTATGCTGGTGGCTCTAATGTTTGTTCCTCAAAAAGTAATCTGGTCCAAGGCCAGCTGTTGCAACAGTGCATATTCCCAGGACCACCCTCCAACCTGCTGAGTCCCAGTCAATCCCCCTGGACAGAGCCTGAAAGTCTGCATTGTAATGTGCTCTCTGGAGACTGTGTATACCCAGGAATGTTTGAGGATCATTGGTTACACTCTGGGAGGAGTTTAAGGAAAAAAACCAGTCCTGGGTATACATCCGGGAGGTACATTTTTCTCTCACGCTGAAACTAAAGTCTGGTGAAAGTTCCATGTTGGCTTACAAGCATCTGCTTGGCCACTCATCCAAGGCCAGGTCTTCCTCTCTACCCAACCTCCTCTCCCCTCCCCTCTCATGCCTCTCCCAGCCAGCCCTTCAGCTCTGAAGGGGTCATCTCCTCCCCTCGCCTACTCGTACTCACCTGCACACACCCTAACTGTGAGTAGATGATCAGGGAATTCTTCTTCTTTTTTTTTAATACCATGTAAAATAAAGGAGTTACGAAAGAAAGTTTGACACCCTTGATCCCTTCTCCTTTCCCAAATAATTTAATGCATCCCAAAGAACAAGTGAAGGGTCCTCAAAGCATACACCCTGCAGCCTCTGCACAAACATGGATAGCTAAATGCACAAACATCCAATGCTGGGATCCTCTGTCCCCATGTTAGAGGTGAAGTGGCATTGTCAAGAGTTAATGGCAGAACTGGGAACTGGGCACCAGATGTCTCTCAGGCCTTCAGTACACCCATCATCTGTGTGACTGGAGCTCTGATTATGGCATCTTTAGAATGGAGCCCAGAAATGTTACCCAAGACTAAGGCAATATTCACATCTAGGGCTTTAGCCCCCTCATGGACAAGCAGAACTTCTGGGTCCTGAGACAGTCTTGTGTACTGGCTGTGGTTCACTCTAATAGGAAGGCCTTGCTGATAGAGAACTTCAGAGTTCCAAGCATGTTCACATTCATTGTCTCAAAAACCCTAGTACACCTGCTTTTATAGATGTGGAAGTCACAGGTCAGGGAGTATGAATGTCCTGCCTAAGGTACAGCAAGATGGTGACAGGTGTGCCTGAGACCAGAACTTGTGGCCCTAGGACCAAAGCTCTCAGCAGGACTTAGGCATGTGCCTTTCTGGTGATGCTCACAGTGCAAAGAAAAACAATGCTTCTGGTTCTAGAAGGTGGAGAACCCTTTGGATCTTGCTCTCTCTGAGCACATTTTCACTTCTAGTTGCATGAAATCAAAAGACCATACTTTTGAGGCACCTCAAACCAGCAGAGACTATCAAAAGAACATCTTTGGATGCTTTCATGGACAGTTGTCCTTTTCATCACCACTGGGCACATGTGAACCCTTTC
The DNA here is from genome assembly GCF_014754425.2 of Oryx dammah. Classification (NCBI taxonomy): domain Eukaryota; kingdom Metazoa; phylum Chordata; class Mammalia; order Artiodactyla; family Bovidae; genus Oryx; species Oryx dammah. The sequence goes on from NW_024070209.1 coordinate 68,352,571, forward strand.
CATGTGGGCAGGGACTAGGCAAGGCCTGGTCTCCCACTGCAGCAAAGAGGTCAAATATTTCCTCTCCCAGCCCTTGGATACAAAGGAGTAAACTGTTGGGCCAGGCTTGTCCGATCAGATGTTCTTGGTCACTCTAGGGCTTGAGTCTTGAAAAAGTAACTAAAGGTGTGGGGTCAGCTGAGGGATTCTTTGCAGCAAATCTTTGGGCCCACAAGCAGCAATGCAGTCAGATCCGGTGGTGGTGTCCAGCTGCGTAGCCACCTCTTTTCATTCCTGCCCCCCTTCCAAGCTGCATTCCTTAGATTTCCCGTTGATTCTGTGACTTACCATAAATGAATTTTTGCTCACTAGATTGGTTTCCACTGTGTTTTGCCAAGGATCCCAACTTATTCAGGTGCCCCCTAAGAGGACCCTCAACTTCAAAGTCCCCCAGCTCTCCACCTCCAAGAAAAACAAAGTGAAAGGAGTTGGGAAAGGCTGGGAAGGAATGAGGCATCTGGTATACCCAGGTAGACTTTTACAGTTCAGGACCAGACAGGACTACTGAAAATATTTCAGCCTACTCTTCCATTTCCTAATGAGAGAAGTCCAGAGAGGATATAGGGGCTGCTCCCAGTGCACAGAAGTTGGGTGTGCACTTTTTATTGTCATCTGGACAATGTAGCAGCCTTGTGTTTACTGACTTGCCCAAAGTCTTTATTGTTCAGGAGCAAGATTGTAATCATATCTGTTTTCTAAATGTTGCCAACCCTGTTTGTCTACTTTTCAACTAGAGCTGCCTTATTTCTCATCTGCCCACCTTGCTGAAGGGACATACAGACCTCAGCTTCCCAGGTGGCTCAGTGGTAAAGAATCTGCCTGCCAATGCAGGAGACATGTCTTTGATCCCTGGGTCGGGAAGATCCTTTGGAGAAGGAAATGGCAACTCACTCCAGTATTCTTGGCTGGGAAATCCCATGGACAGAGGAGCCTGGTGGGCTACAGTCCACAAGGTTGAAAAAGAGTCAGACAGGACTTGGTGACTAAACAACAACAACGTGCAGACCCATGAGCTCCTCAGGCTCCCTGGAGATCCCACTGGATCTTGTAGGATCCTGATTGAGAGGGTTCTAAACACCAAAGAGCAGTCCAGACCTTGACAACTCAAGAGACACTTGTGGGGTCCTTCCACGGTTCTGCTGAGAAATAGGCCATGTTAATGCCAGCAACTAGGCTTTGAAGTCTCCAGGGCTCCAGTGGTGTTGTGAGTACAAGGCTACCACCTTGGCATGGGCCTGTGACCCTCCAAGTGTTATGGGATCAAGGCTCTGCCTTGCATCATACCAAACATGGGTGATATGCAAATAGGCAGGGAGGAGACTGAAAGGAAAAAGGGAAGGGTAGACAAGCTTCATCCTCCCCCAGGCTGGACTTTCCACCTCCCTTCCAGCTTACCCATGAGCTCCAGAGATGTCTGAAGAAGGCAAGTCAAATGGTCTGTACACCTAAGTGGAGCTGAGGATCAGCAGTAGAATAGAACTGAAACCCATGCCAACATGAAATACAGTGCCTGGAGGTGGTGGGTATTAATTGAAAAGGAAGCAACACGGCTTTCTCTATTCTCACCTCTGCTACTGAGACTGCAGAGCCTCAGTTTCCACACTTACAGCATAAGGAGCCTACCTTCTGCTTGGGATTACTGTGACAATCTAATACATTACATGGAAGTACTTTGTAAACCCTGAAGTGGCTTAAAAATGGGACTCCATCTTCAGTGCTTCCTTCTACAACATGGGCAGACTGGAACATAGACATTTCCCCATTCAGACACACACATACATCCCTACAAACACTGGGGTACAGTGGGGTGGGGGACATTAGAACAAACTTCCATCGTGCTTTACAGCAATCTGACAGAACAAGTTTCCTTCTCATTGGAGCTCCAGAGCTGGAGAATTTGCACTTGATCCAGTCCCCCTCACCATTTACCTTTTCCTCTCAATTTTATCATCACTGCTGTGAAGAGTAGCTGAGATGATAAAGGAAGACTCTCCTCTCCTCAAACACCTTCCTCACCCTTGATTTCCTTCCCCTTCAGGTCTCTACAGCAGCTGGCTTTCCTTTCTTGCAGCTTCACATGGGGAAAGAGTGATGGTCCCCATTCATCCCCGGGTGTTCCAGGGAACAGGCTGGGCATGCAAGAAAAAGGAACACAGAGCCCTGGGCTAGGCTGCTCAGATCTACTCACCTTTGGGTTTTTGTTTGGGTTCCTGAACCTGCCTTTCTTCTCTTCCCACAGGTCGACTATCAGGTATGGTCACCGCCCTTGCCATCTGTCGTTATTGCTATGCCTCTTCCAACACCCTTGACCTCCATGTGTCTCTCACTGTTCGGTGGCTGCCAGTTCAGTCTTGCTATGTCCTGCAACAGACACAAGCTTAGAACTTCCAAACAGGTCAACAACACCGGAAATATTTCAGCTGTGTTCATCTAAAGCTGGATTCCTTGGGTTGTTCTCCGGCTTGATGTCCCAGAGAGGCTGCAACCATGAAAACATCCTCAACGTTTGGCCCCTGATAGATAAGATTGATGCTGCTGATTCCTTCTAAGACCAGAGAAAGGACTAATGGGTATCTTTAGCCTCCTGAATTCTTTCTCAGCCCCCAAACCCACCACAACTAGGATGCATGCAATGCAAATACAAGCTCAAGACATGTCCTCCAACCCTTCTTACAACATCACCGCCACCACCCTCCTGCTAGCTGCTGCCGCTGCTACAACCCCACCCCCCACCCCAGTAAATATTGTGGCTTGGCATGGGTGAAAAGTGACCAAAATATGGGTAAGGATGGAGAAGGAAAGACAGAGTTTGGGAAACCTAACCTCCCAGGCACTCAGACTGCTTAAGTAGACGTGAGCTCTGTGGCGCTATTATTGCCAAAGGGAGGTGCATGTGACCAGACCAGGGATGGAAGGGAGAAGAGATGGAGCAGGATGGAGCCACAGTCAATGAGTAGTGACTGCAGCCTGCTGGCAGGTCCAGGGACCGTCCTCCAGACCTCCCAGAGGTACCCTGACAAGGGTACTGGGACAAGGGTCTCTGAGCAGGGGGCACACAGAAGCCCAGGCAGACTGCAGACAGTGAGGAGACCTGTCTGTCACAGTGGCAGCGCAGCCACAGAGCTGCATTTAGGGTCTGACTCTGGTTCTCAGCATACTCGTCATGAAATTAGAACTTCTGGAAGGACTTCAAGGGCAGCACTCAAGTGCAAGAAACCGGTCAGGGTTCTAGTTCTCAGAGCTGGAGAATGAAATGAGGACTTGATTAAACAAAAGGCATGAGCCCCTTCCCTGGAATTACAGGGTCAGGTCTTATGATTGTAGGAGGCTCAAAGACCACACACCTCTTTACACACTGCCTCCCCATCTGCACGTGCGCGCACACACATCTATGTATACACACACACACATGCAGAACAGTGCTGACTCTGGAGAACTGATCGCATCATTGCTTTTGCCAGAAAGGCCCAAGCGAGGTAGGCTCCAAACCTACTGGCGCTGCTGCTGCTGTCAGCAGAACCACTGTGGAGCCTCAGCCCAGTTCCCTGCTGCTCAGCAGCCACCGTGGTCTCCTCGTGCAGCCCAGCCTGGTCCTCAGCCCCTGCAGAGAACCTCTCTTGTCTCCCTGCTTCCCCTCAAGGCAGAGCTCACAAGCAGTCATTTCACGCTGCGTGCTCATTCTAAATGGAATCCCAATCTCAACCGTATTGGGGAAAATTTATTTAGTAAGGGGTTTTTATTATGTAATATGTATGTGACATCCAGTAATAGGAACTGCATTATATTTATTGTTTTGTCTCTAAGCAAATATTGAAATAAAAGGAAAATGATCAGGGCCTATTAGTCTCCAGTGAGAAGGCATTTCAGGACTTCACTGGAAGGACCAGATAGAGGGAGTGAAAGGCCCCCAGCTGCACAGTGCTACAGGAGTCCAAGAGTGCTTTGCACAAGAGCCCAGGGAGAAGGGACTTTAGGGGCTCCGAAGGTAATCTAGTACTGCAAGAATCTCACTGGTTTTCATGGGATTCGTCTTTATATATAAGCAGAGCGATAAATCCAGAAGCCCAGGATGCTGTAAGATTTAATGAGGTAAAACCATGTGTCATATTTCCTCGCATTCATTGCAGTGTTAGCTTCTATATTAAATAACAGTCTGAACTCTATTGCATTTTGAGACTTCAGGTAAGCAACTGTCTCTCCCTTTTCAGGGCCTGTAGGGCTGTTCTGAGGGATAGTGAGGGGCCTGGGAGGTGGGGGGGTCTCTCCCAGTGGCTGGGGCCCATAGACATAGGGGGTTTCTCACCAACATTCCATCTCCTCCAGTTCCAGCACTTCCAAGACAGATTGCCATCCACCTTCTTCTCCGAATTCAGAATTGCTGAGAAGGGCATTGTGTCTGAAACCACGTGCAACCTCACAGAGTGCTTCAGTCTGAGCCCCGGGACCTACGTGGTGGTCGTCTCCGAGGGCAGAGAAGCTGTTGAATTCTTGCTCCGAATCTTCCTGAAGATGCCAGACAGTGACAGGTACAGAACTTTACAGAACTTCTGGGATTCTAAACGTTTTTATCCTACTTAATTTTATAAGAACACATCACAGCATTTTGTGCAGCAATGCCCTGTGTCAGTGGGGGACACAGCACAGCCCTCCCTCTGGAGAAACTCAATGCCAAGTCCAATGCCAAGACAAAAAAGAGGGTGGGGATGTTGCGTGATAGAAGGCAGAGTCACATGGGAGACCGCAAGGGAGGGGCCCATCTCTGGCAAGAGGGCCAGAGGAAGGCTTCTTGGGGACATGGCATGTAAGCTAGTCCTTGAGAAAAAACATAACTCAGAGTTTCAAAGGGGAAGGCAGTGCTGTTGTTCAGTTGCCCGATCATGTCTGACTCTTTGCAACTCCATGGACTGCAGCACACCAGGCTTCCCTGTCCTTCCCCATCTTCCAGAGCTTGTCCTGACTTATATCCATCGAGTCGGTGATGTCATCCAACCATCTCCTCCTCTGTCGTCCCCTTCTCCTACCTTCAATCTTTCCCAGCATCAGAGTCTTTTCTGATGAGTTGGCTCTTTGCATCAAGTGGCCAACGTACTGGAGCTTCAGATTCAGCATCAGTCCTTCCAGTGAATATTCAGGGTTGATTTCCTCTAGGATTGGCTGGTTTGACCTTCTTGTAGTCCAAGGGACTCTGGTGGAGGAAAAAAGCATGAGCAGAAGCAGGGAGGTGGGCAAGGATGGGGCTCATCGAAGAATAAGCAAGGCTGTCCGTAACGTGCAGGAAGGTGGTACACAGCATGGTAGTTGTCTGAAATGTGGCCAGAATGTGGGGTCACTGCCAAGTCGGCAGTCAAGACTGGGACCAACAGCACACCCGCTGCTGGGGCACCGAGGCAGGTATCACTGCTGCCGGGGCAGTATTCACAGCTGAGTGCAGCTGAGGCTTTCTCAGTCCAGCCTGCCATGCGGTCACTGTGCCACGACTCACCATTGGAACCTAAGACAAATCCTATTTGCCATCCTGGCAATGGGGGTCACTAAACACCCATATTTGGGTGTGAAAGGAACAGTTTACTAAATGATTTGAAGGCCAGGGGAGGCCCGCCCTGAAGACTGGACATGAGGTCACAATGTTCATCTGTCTCCTGACTGCCCACTTCACAGCCCACTGTGCTGAGGGCTCTCCATGTGTGTCCTTGACATAGATGCCCAATGCCTCCAGAGGTGCCCACTGTATGTAAGCATGAGCCTCCTTTGAATAGTGAGCTGGTCATCCTTGTCACACTGTCCCCTGGTTTTCTAGGAACCTGGACGGCAGTCTCAGCCTGACAGCCCTGCAGGTAGGTGTGCCGCAAGGCTTGGTTGGCAGCCTTCAGTGGGTCACAGCCCATCCCCAAGAGCTTCTGTCTCCTTCCTTCTGCCTCACCACTGACCAGTGAAGGAGAGACACCACAGCGGGCTGGTGACAGCTCCAAGGGGGCAGGGATGAGGGGAGGAGCCCAGGCTTCAGAGGCCAGGCTGGACCCAACCATCTTCCTTCCACAAGCTTCCATTTTCCTATTCCCCACAAAGGTTTGATCCAGTTGCTGGATGAAGCCTCTAATTTCCAAGTGGGAGGTTCTGGGACCCTCAATGTATCAGACAGGGGATCCCTTTCCCAGAAATTTGATGTTGGCTGTTCTTCCTTACATCTAGGCAAGTCTTCCAGGAAATGGCTCCCAGCAGAGCATTTTCTACAAGTACGCTCAGCAGGTACTGTACTTAGCAATGTGGCCATGAGGGCCCCTGCCTAGGACAGGGATGAAGAGGTGAGAGGAAAGAAAGCCTCTCCCAGGTCCTTACCAGGCTAGAGAGGAAGATGACCGGCCTCTCTCCCTGGATGCCTCCAGAACTGATCCGGGGAGGTGGGACGCCCCACCTGGGTGACATCTGGGGTGAAATGTAGAGTTTTGAAGGGAGGGGCTCCTTATAGGAGGGTGGGATGTATAAATCTTTAAACAAGCCATCGGCAGTGTCCCTGGAAATCTTCCCTTCTCCCGCTCTGCCGCCTCCCACTGCCGTTGGCACCCTCCCTCCTGGGAGCTGGCCAGCTTTCAGAAAGCACCACTAGCCTTCTTCCTGCCAAGCCACCTATGTGCACAAGGGATTTTCTTAATGGTTTAATAAGCTGTTATAAAGATCCTTGACTTGTCAGGAGAAAAACAGCTGCCAAGGGCTGCACACTATGGGCCTCCTACCATTAGTCATCATGTCGCTGTGGGAAACAGAAAGCCGTGCGGATGACCGTACGCACTGAGCTGGCCTCGGGAAGACAGGTGGGCAGTTCTTGGGCCCTCGCTGTGTCAGACAGGTGGCCTCCTTCCCCAGAAATGTGGGTTCCCAGAAGACCCCCAAGGAGGTGTCTTCTTCCCCCTGACCTCGTGGTGCTCTGCAGACCAATGCTCGAGCCCTCTGGCCAGCTCTTTCTCCTGTGGACAAGCTTTCCCAGGGTGGTGACATCTCATTATGCCCTCGCTGTCACCAGACTGGGTGTGAGAAATGCCTGCATGGGGAACAGCTCTGCTTCTCCATACAATCATCATGGAAGCCACTGCCCGTAAAGCTGGTCAGGGTTCCCAACAGAAAAGGGAAGGCAGTTAACACCTTCAGGAGTTCAAGCCAGGAAGAGCGTCTCTCCCCTTAACCTCTGTTGCTTCCTGTTTTTCATCCAAGGGAAACCATGATGTCTCCCTTTCTGGCTTCTGTGGCTGGGAAGATGAATGCTAAGTCATGTGCTCAATACACACAGACACACAGACACACACAGACACACACACAGACACACACAGACACACAGACACATAGACACACACACAGACACACACACACACATACACACACACAGACACACAGAGACACACACAGACACACAGATACACACACACACACACACGCCATGTTTTCTCTCACTCCCATCTTTCTGGAAGCAGATGGGGACACACACCTGCAGGGCTGAATTGATTCATTCAACAATACTTCTCCTGAGGGACTCCCAAATGCCTGGTATGATGAGGAAGAAGCAAACACTGCTTTCAGCCCAATAATGAATACAGAGAGAAATGCAAGGTGACCCTCACCAGATATCAAGTGTCAGGAGTGATCAGCACTGCAGATGTTCAGGGAGGGAGTTATGGCCTGGGGCAATCAGGTAAGGCTTCATGGGAATTCCCTGGAGCCCTGGTGGTTAGGATTCTATGCTTTCATTGCTGAGGGCACGGGTTCAATCCCTGGTGAGAGGTAACTGAGATCTCACAAGTCACACCGCATGGCCAAAAAGAAAAAGAAAAGGCTTCATGACAAAGGTGAGATAGAAACTTAAGTGCTCAGAAATCCCAGGGCTTTCACAGTCAGGCAGGCATTGCCCCTCGGTTCCTGGGCACTGATGTGATTCCTGCATCCCTTCCTTATTTGGAGCAGAGGCTGGACATTGATGCTACGCAGCTTCAGAGCCTTCTCAACCGGGAATTCCTAAGAGGTAAGGACCTGCTGGCCCGGCCCCATCCCCACACCCACGCCAGGCCAACGCTGCCCTCTCGGACCTCTCAGTCCTTTCTGCTCTTCCGCTCAGGACCTCCAGGGGATGCATTCTCCTTGGATGAGTGCCGCAGCATCGTGGCTCTGATGGACGTATCCTTTGCAGTCACCATCGACCCCCCACCGCCTCCCCAGCACTGACAGCCTGTCTGCTCCATCAGCTAACCCCAGGGGTCTAACTGGGACAGTAGAGAATCTTTTTTCACTCTCACTGTTTTCTCTTTTTCCTTGGTTCTAAGGGCTCACCAAAGAGCCTGGGCTTCTGGGGACTCTGCACTAACTCACTAACTCTCTAGAACCACCATAGCAACAACAGCAACCCTTACTATCTATCAAGTGTCTACTGCATACTCAGATGGTACTGATATTTTTTCCCTTGTAGTTCTTGCAAGAATCTCTGTGATATAAGATGTATTGTCTCATGGTACAATGGAAGAAACAGGGGTTCAGAAAGGTTTAGTCATTCACCCAGATCACACAGCTAGTCAGGATTTGTGCCTGGATTTGAACTTAAAGTTTTCAGCCTCCGAAGCCCATGTTCTAATAGTATTCTTCACTGCTTAGCAAAGGATAGTATCCTAACTTCTTTCCTTCTATCCCTCTCCTTACCCCTATTTAAATCCCTTGCTCAACAAAACCCCAGTTCAATAAAGGTAACAACCACCAAAGCGAAAGTCGCTCAGTTGAGTCCGACTCTTTGCGACCCTGTGGCCTGTACAGTCCATCCAACTAATGTAGGAAACCCTAGGTCCACATGGCAGTTCCTCCCTGTTATTACTATTCTGTTGCACTGACAGACGAGGCTGAGCTGGGCAGTGCAGTGACTTGCCCTAGTTCCGTGGCCACAGGTGGCTGGACTGGGACCCAAGCCCAGGATCTCCCGCCTCCCGTCCTGACTTCCACTCCCCTGGGAGCCATTTCTCCCCTGCCACCCCATCTCCCTGCTGGTGGGCATATCCCCTAGGGGTCACCTTGCGACTCTCCCCTCGGTGTGCACAGTCTCCCTGAGGGGTCACTGATCCCCCAGCTCGTTCACTCTTAACAAGGCTCTACTGGGGACCTGAAGCTGGGCATTGTCGAACAAGAGCCGTCTTGATGAACTCGTCAGTCAGGCCCTGTCTCTTGACTGTTGTATAGAATCACTCAGAGACACCGCTCATCCCTGCAGATAAATCAGAATGACACTCAGGAGCCCCGCAGCCTAGGGCAGGTAACCCAGGGGAGGTCATGTCTGTTGGACCCCGGCACAGAAGACCAACCTTTTCTACCCTTCCTCCTGCTCACCTGTCAGCTCCCCTCCAGTGCCACAGAGATCCATTCTTTCCATTAGTTCTCATTAAACTCTTTGTATGGGAGGACCAGGCTTCCCTGGTGGCTCAGATGGTAAAGAATCCACCTGAAATGTGGGAGACCTTGGTTCGATCCACAGGTTGGGAATATCCCCTGGAGAAAGGTATGGCAACCCACTCCAGTATTCTTGCCTGGAGAATCCCCATGGACAGAGGAGTCTGGCGGGCTACAGTTCATAGGGTCTCAAAGAGTCGCACACGACTGAGCAGCTAAGCGCAGCACACAGCATGGAGGGGCCAGGGCCGGCTTTAATACCCAGAATGTGGTCCATCCATGGCCACACACTTAGCACGTGCGCTCATCTCTCAGCCCGCCTCAGGAGTTGCAGTGACCTCCCCCCACCACTGCTTCCCACCCCTCTACAAGGGGGCCCCACCCCAACTGGTGAAGGCTGTGTTTGGGGTTCAACCTCTTTCCATGGGTGCAATGACATTGGCACCCCTTTCTCAGGACTGCCTTCTTCCAATTGCCCGTTTTCTCCTGTGAAAAGAATCTAAGCCAGGTCCCTTTTAGACTCATCAGCCAGCTGGTGTGGGGCCACGTGCAGGTGACTCTGGACCGCCTGTGTTACTAGGTGATGGATGGAGCCTCTCCAGGCCTGAGGCCCTTCTGCTCACTGCACACAAGACTGCTTGACTCTTAACTCCCCACCAGCTGAAGGTGAACGGGCGACTTGACCAAGAGGAGTTTTCAAGGCTGTGGAGCCGTCTTGTCCACTGCCAGGTACCAGCATGTTCTCTTTTGACGAGTGTTCATTCCAGTTGGGTTGGCACAGATTTACTGGGTGCCTGATTCTGCCCCAGCATTGAGGGCTGTGAAAGAAGGGGAACCTCACCCCACCCTCAAGGAGAGCCCCCGTTTAGCTTGGGGAGATGTGCGTGCACCACTGGACGGCTCAAGGCCATGCTCAGTCAGGTGGCAGGCTGAGGACAGCTCTAGGAGGCCAGAGGAGAAAGAAAGGGTCACAGTGGACTGCCAGCTGGCACTGCCCTCCCCATTTCTTTGTGGGCCCACTGCAGCATCCCCCAAGCCACTAGTTCACCTCGTTCCCCTCCCCTACCTCTGCCAGAAAACAGATCAGAGTCACAGTTGTGGTCTGTGGCCTCAGTGTGGCCTCACCGTTGTTCCCAGGACAAAGTCGAAACTCACCAGCTGTACCCAAGACCCTCTGAGTTAAGACTCCACTTTGGGGTCTAGAGAAGCCCCCACTCATCCCACCTGCTCCTTTGAACCCTAATGTGAGACTCCTCACTTTCCCCTCCCTGCAATGGGAGCCTGCCTGGTGCCCACCCAGCCTGAGAGTCCAGACAGCAAAGCTCAGTGGGGGCCTTGCCTCCCCTCTCCAGATCCGGTTAGTTCCCACTCAGCTCCCAACACTTGAACTCACAACAATAAGATGCGAACACTTCCTGTTTAATACTATTTATTTATATCACCTACCTCTGATTGGAGTGATTGGGTTTCCCGCTGGACACAGCAATGACTGATGGCCCATCCATTAGACTGCAGGGTTCTCCCGGGCAGGGAGCCCTCATGTTCATCCTTTCCCCCAGTGTCTCCCACAGTGTCCAGCACAGCAGATGCTAAAAAGTGCTGAACAAATGAGTGAACGAGTGCATGACACTGGGTCCCTACCTAATTGAGGACACCTAGGACTCTGAACTCACAGAAGCCAAATAAGGCCAGGAAGAGTTCTCAAGCTGCCCTTTCACCGTAATTGGCTCTCACAGTCAGCCCGGACTGAGCACCTGCTGGGGGTATTTTGCTTTGAAACATCCTGGGTTCAGTCCTCTGGTGCTTGTCTGTTTCATCAAGGCACATGACTCACCAGCCCATGTTCTCACCTGGGAAATAGGAGGAGGCTGAGGGTTAGAGTAAGAATTAGAGGGAGGTAGAAAAGTCCCCGGAGAAGGCAATGGCACCCCACTCCACTACTCTTGCCTGGAAAATCCCATGGACGGAGGAGCCTGGTGGGCTGCAGTCCATGGGGTCGTGAAGAGTCAGACATGACTGAGCAACTTCCCTTTCACTTTTCACTTTGATGCATTGGAGAAGGAAATGGCAACCCACTCCAGTGTTCTTGCCTGGAGAATCCCAGGGACGGGGGAGCCTGGTGGGCTGCCGTCTATGGGGTCGCACAGAGTTGGACACGACTGAAGTGACTTAGCAGCAGCAGCAAAGTCCCTAGCAAATGGAGAACTGCCCTGTAAAAAAATTGATGTGTTCAGGGGACTCCACCCTGAGGCATCGCCTGGTCCCAGAGACAGTTCTCACCTGCCTTCAGTGCCGCCTACACTGTGCTCACTAGCGTGCAAGCTGCGCTTCTAAGCTCTTTATAAGATGTGCTCATTTCTTCTTCGCAGCAAACCTACGAGGTAGGTAGTACATTGGCCTTGTGCTGCAGAGGGGATAGACTGAGGCCCAGAAAGATTCGGTCACTTGCCCAAGGTGACACCACTGTAAATAGTTAGGCTGGGGTTTATACCCAGCAATTTGGTTGTGAAGTCTGTGCTCCTAATGCCCATCCTAGGCAAGCTCTTTAGCGAGCTCTTCACGTCCCTGGAAAGTGACAAGCCGCCCTGGGTGGATGGAGCCCAGTCTATGGGGCGTAGAAGCTAAAGGAGAGCAGGTAGGGTGGGGGGAGGTGCAGGCCTGAAAGAGGGGCCAGCAGCCCTGCAGTTGGCAGCCAGGAGGTTGGTGGACTTTAACCAGCGGAACCGATGCTGCCTCCCCCTCCCCCTCCTCCCCCACCACCATCCTCAGCTGTGCACCCTTCGACCTCTGAGCTGAGCCCATCATGTTTTAGTGAAGCAGCCTCCAGGGATGGGTACAGGATCTTCCAGGACACTCTCTTCCACGTGGGCACTGGGGCTCATATGGGTTTCTTGCTTTCTCCATATCAGAGTGTTTTCCAGAACTCCCCAAAGAATGCTGGCATTTTCCTCAGCTCGGATTTGTGGAAGGCCATAAAGGACACAGGTAAAGCAGACAACCCTTTGAGCTTTGATGACAGGCAGTGGCAGTGGCGTGTGGTGTGTGTGTGTGTGTGTGTGTGTGCGCGCGTGCACGCGTCCGCCCTCTGTGGACCTCCTGGCTGCAGACTCCGACTCCACCCTCCCCCACCTGAGTTCTCACCTCCCAGTCAGCTCTCCTAATTGCCTTCTCTCCCCAGCAAAGCGCTAACTGTGAAAAATGACCCTGAATGGTTGATACTCTACCAGAAATCTAACTTGCTTGAAGACACACCCACCTCAGCATCCAGGCCATCAGGATTAAATACCCACAGGCCAGCTGATGCCCCCTCTTCACAGAGGGTCTGGGGTTAAGTGAAATCACATGCATCTGTTTGCTTCAAGGAGGCAAGAGCTTTCAGTCCTCGGAGAATGATGATAATACTGAAGGGCAAGGATTGCATCAGAGTTCAGCCACAACTTGCACACACATCACCTCCTTTGATTGTCTAAACAGCTCTTGAACTGGGCAGGGCAAGAATCATTGTCCCCACTGTCCCTGCAGGGAAATGGCCCACAGAAAGGTGAAGTCAGGAAACTGCCACCTTCCCTAATGAAATGTAGACCCGCAGGTCACTCCTGAAAGGGCAGCCTCAGTGGGTCTTCCTCCTGGGGCTCCTGGCCTGGATGGAGAGCAGGTAGAAACCTGAGCTCCTGCTCCCCGCCCCTCCCCACACTTCCGCCTCTATCCTTCCTCTTCCGCTTACAAAAATATGTGTTTATTTGGCTGCACTGAGCCTTAGTTGCAGGAAATGGGCTGAGTTGCCCCACAGCATGTGGGATCCTAGTTCTTCAACCAGGGATCAAACCCACATCCCCTGCATTGGAAGGGGAATTCTTAACCACTAGCCCACCAGGGAAGTCCCTCCCCTCCCTTAATTCTTCACAGCAGAGGGTTGTGTTTCTCACACTTGAGGTTGAGGAAGACCCTGGGGGCTTATGGAAGCAAGGAATGTTGAGCCTCACCACCCACCCCAAGGTACTGACTCAAGAGGACTGGGGTGGGACTTGAGAACCAGCATCTCTGACAAGTTCCCAAGTGAGGCCAAAGCTCCTGGTCTGGGGATCACACTTTGAGAACCACTGAATGGCCAGTGGAAGTTGAAACCTTTAAAGGAGACCTCACCCATGACTCCAGAATAATAAAAGGGAGAAAGAAAATAGCTGGAATTCAACTGAGAAGCTTGCAGGGGCCAGAAGGTAACTGAAGAGAGCCATGGAGCTGATGAGATTTGCGGGGCAGTTTGGGAATGTACAAGCTGCAGGCATGTCCTATCGAAAGGCGTTCGAATTCACATTTTATTAATTCTGCAGGAGAAACCAACGTGTCTCATACTGTGTGGGGCCCGAAGGCCACCAGCCTCATCCCCATGATGGATGGTCTGGTTTACAGGGTTCTGCTAGCTCACTGGGGTGCATAGACGCCCCCCACCCCCGATTTTCAGTCTGCCCTTGTTAGTTCTGTTGTTGGTGGCTCCCTGGAGCTTATAGCTAGACACATAAGATCACAAGACCCAAAGAGGGCAAGGCAGCTCTGTCCTGCCCACCTGAGGTCTCTGCTCTGAGGACCAGCCTCATCCCTGGATGACCAACCTAGGACTAAGCCCCTTCTCCAGGAACCGCACATGAGATCCAGGACTAGGCGAGGAGGGCTGTTGGAGAGGGTCACCAGCAGAGGGAGGCCTGACAACGTGGGCCTGGGAGCAAACGTTTCAGGTGTTCTGAGCTCCCATCCCCCACAGGAATTATCAGATGATTGTGAAGGGTCAGGAGTGTTTTGAGTTGGCCTCTGGCCAAACTCTAAAACAGTATTGTTGGGGCCTGGAAGCTAGCATTCTAAAGAGTCAAAAGTACTCAGGAGAGGAGTGGACTGGCCGCTGAGCCAGGTGGAGGAGGGGATGGTGGGGAAAGGCCACGCGGTCTCCGCACAGGTGTTTCTGATCTCCTGAGGTTGAGGCCCACCCCGTTCCTCCCTGCTCACCAGCTCCCCCACTGTGTCCCAGACTTCCTCGCAGGGATCTCCATCACCAGCGAGCTGCTGGACCTCATGAAACTCCGGTACAGCGACAGCACTGGCAGGGTCAGCTTCCCCAGCCTGGTCTGCTTCCTGATGCGGCTGGAAGCCATGGCAAGTAAGTGTCACCCGGAGACCATCATGCTGACCTGAGAACACAGCAGAGGACCAGGAAGGCACTCTGGCTCCAGGCCTGGGCAAGGCCTCAGTAGCGGGACGGGCTGGAGTCCTGCAGAGGAGCCCTCATCCTGAGGGGCAGAGCCAACATTAGCCTAGGTGACCGTGTAGCTGGCCTGAGACCCTAGCCTCCCTTCTGCATCCTTTTCTTTCCAGGACATTCCACATCCCAGATCGCTTATTTCCTCTTCACCCTTCTCAGCACCTCTCTCACTCAGGAACAAGGTTAAGTCACCATGGCCCCCTCCAGATTGTTTACGGTTCAAACCTACTCTTTAGTCATCCAGTAAATGGTTTGATCTCTGCTGAAGGATTTCACAAATGGTGTCTTGGCGGGTGCAGGAGGTCCCCCCAAGGCCTCAGAAATCCAGCTATGTAGGCCAGAGTTTTAGACACTTTTTAGCAGCATACCCCTTTGTTTGAAATGAAATTTCACATGAAACCCCAAACCACAATAGAGCTGCAAACCGAGCTGTGGTGGCTGAGTTGAAGTGGGGTCTGGCCTCCACTCCCGTCATTCCACCCCCTCCTCCCTAACCTGCTCACCCCACCATGTGGTCCTTAAACCCAACAGCTCTAGCCCCACACCTCTCAACTAGGCTGTTAACAGGACAGAGAGAACAGAGCCCTGGGAGGGTAAAGGAGAAGCCAGAGGCATAATCTTGCTCCAGAGAATTTGCAGCTGGACAAGAGCACTGCCCTTGAAATGCCTCCTAAGACAAGACCTCTGCATCTCTACAGCCAAGAATAGAGAGTCTAAAGTGCAGGGAAGCTAGAGAAGGGAGGGGCGAGGTGGGCAGAGCAGTCAGGGAGCTGTTTTGAGAGCTGAGCCCTGAGCTGTCTCACGGGTATGGAGTTTAACTGGGAAGAGAAGTGGAGAGGAGGCCAAGCACAGCCTGTGGCTTCTCACGGGACCAACAGGCTGGCTTTCCTCTCATGTGGGCCCAGGCCCGTCCTGATCCCTCCCCTTGTCTCTACCCTAGAAGCTTTCTGGAACCTCTCCAAGGATGGAAAAGGACTCTACCTGACAGAAACGGAGGTGAGGTGCCTTCCCCTCCCAGAGACAGGACACAACCCTGGCCACCTCTCCTCACCAGGGAGTCCAGGGGGCATTTCCCTCCCTGAAGCTACTGAACAGTCTGTCAAAGGCCAGCCAAGCTGCCGGCCCCCCTGCCTCCAATTACTGCCTTTATATATTGCTAGCTGCCAAGGCTGCTTTAGGATCTTGGCAGACAGATTTTATTTTTTTCCAATAGCTTAATAAAGCAGAGGATTATGTGGGAGTCATAAATCCAAGAGGGAACTAAAGAACACCTGCTGAGCTCACTGTACATTAAACTGACGCCCAGTGAGTTTTAGAGAGCGCCTCCTGGCCCAGCCAGCTGGTCGACCTCAGCTGTCCCTCTCAGTGCCCGGCTCTTCAGGGAGTAGCAGACAACAATGTTGTAACAGGGGGCTGAGACCTCCTGCTTGGGTGGGAATTAACTGGAAAGAGTTGATGAGACTAGACTGAGATCTTTCAAAGGAAGAGGAAACCATTCACCCCGCTCTATGTTAAGCTAACAAGTTTAAAGATTGGTTGTAATAGGGATGTTTCTTTTTCAGTGGATGAACCTGGTGATGTACAACTGAAGCCAGGAAAAGAACAGGCACCAGAGCCCAGGTAAGACATGGAAGCTTTGGAATCATTTCCTCCCAAGGGCACAATGTGTCTTTTCCTCCAGGAACTACACACAAGACTCTCTCCCTGGGGGCAGCCTCCCCAGAGATTACAGAGCCCCTCATCTGTGTGAGTCAAGGCTTACAGGCTGCTTGGCCTGTGAGTTTCAAAGCCAATACTGCAGATTTCATCCAAGTCTTATGTACATTCATAAAAGGGTGTGGCCTGGAAGTTATGAGTGAGGAATTTAGAATTTTTTTCATTTATTTTTATTGAGATATAGCTGATGTTTAACACTGTGTTCATTTTAGGCATACAACATAATCATATGATATATGTATGTATTGTGAAATGATTACCATTACAAGTTCAGTTAATATCTGTCACCTCTCATAGCTACATTTTTTTCATGTGATAAAACTTTCACAATTTACGCTCTTAATAACTTTCAAATATACAACACAGTATTGCTAATGATAGCCACCATGCTGTATGTTACATCCCCAAAACTCATAACTGGAAAGCTGCACCTTGTGACACCTTCACCCATTTTGACCACTCCCTCCCATTCCGCCTGTGGTAACCACCACTCTGTTGTCTGTGTCTATTCAGTTTGGGTTTTTTATTAGTTTCCACATGCAAATGAAGTTATACAATATGTGTCTCTCTTTGACTTACTTCACTTAGCATAATAATCCTCAAAGTTCATGACGTTGTCACAAATGGCAGAGACACCACAACGGGCTGAATATTATTCTGTTGTATGTATATATAAATATGTATACCACATTTTCTTTATCCATTCATTCACTGATGGACACTTAGATTATTTCTGTGTCTTGGCCTTTGTAAATAATGCTGCAGTGAATATGAGGCTGCCTATATCTTTTCAAGTTAGTGTTTTTGTTTTCTTTGGATAAATGCCTAGAAGTGGAATCATTGGATCCTGTGGTAGTTCTGGTAGTTCTATTATTAATTCTTTTCAGTTCAGTGACTGTTTATAGAACAGCTCCTATATGGCTATGTGCTGGACTCCAGGGATTCAAAGATTAAGAAAATTCACATGGTTTCCACACTCAGTTGCTCACTATCTGTTGGAAGAGATAGTCTTGTAAATAGGAACTAAGCTATAATATACAAGATTCAGTGAACGAGGCTTGGGTGCTGTGTGGATACTACAAGCAGATGCTTCAGATGATTTCTGCTTTGGACAACATGATATGCTTGTGGGACACCCATATGGAGATCTCCCATAGACAGCTGAACACACAGGTCTCTAGGGAAATCAAACTCGATCCTTGCCTTGGAGGGTCTTGCTGTGAAATGAAAGAGACAGAAATGTAATAGATCAATTACAGTACTCTGTAGAGAAGGCTAACACAGAGGTTCACGCAAAGATGACGATACAAATAACTTGGCCTGCAAGTTGTGATGTCTCTCTAGGAGACAGCCCAGGAGCTGAGTCTTGAATGATTCAGAGTTGTTATCCAGTGTTGGGGGTAGTTGTTGAGGTCAGTGTTCACATGGAATTCTTTGGATAGACTGAGCAAAGCTTCAAGGCACAAAGACATTTCCAGCTGGGGAGCCAGTGGGTGATATGCAGGCAGTTGGTCATGGGAGGTCCTTTTCTGAGGGCAAGACACACAGTTTACAGTCTACCTTGATGCAAGTAAAAGATGGCATGCTGTCCCCACTCAAGTGATGGGTGTTTTTTGATGGTCCTAAGAATCAGTTCAGCATCCTGTGGAGAGCAGACACCCAGAGCCTATTACTCACTTTTTAAGGAATCTCCATACTTTTTTCCATAGTGGCTGTACTAATTTACATCCCACCAACAGTGCACAAGGGTTCCCTTCCTCCACATCCTCATCAACACTTGTCTTTTTGATAGTAGTTGTGAGGTGGTCATTCTACCAGGTGTGAAGTGATATCTCATTATGGTTTTGATTTGTATTTCTCTAATAATTAGAAATGTTGAGCATCTGTTCGTGTGCCTATTAGCCATCTGTATGCCTTGTTTGGAAAAATGTCTATTCAAGTCTTCTGCTTATTTTTTTATGGGACTGAGTTTTTTATATAGAGTTGTATGAACTGTTTATATACTTTGGATATTAACTCCTTATCAGTCACAGCATTTACAAATATTTTCCCCAATTCACAGGTTGTCTTTTCATTTGGTTGATGGTTTCCTTTGCTGTGCAAAAGCACTTATTATTGTTTTTATTTCCTTTGCCTTACGAGACAGATCCAAGAAAATACTTCTATGATTTATATCAAAGAGCATTCTGCCTATGTTCTCTTCTAGGAATTTAACACGAGGGAATGTTCAATTCTCATTGTTTTACATGTGACTGTCCAGTTTTCCCAGTGCTACCTGTTGAAGAGTCTGTCTTCTTTCCATTGTATATTCTAGCCTCCTTTGTCATAAGTTAATTAATTATAGTTATGTGTATTTATTTCTGGACCCTCTGTTCTGTTCCATTATCTATGTGTCTGTTTTCATGCCAGTACTATGCTGTTTTGATTATTGTAGCTTTGTATTATTGTCTAAAATCTGGAAGGGTTATACTTCTAGCTTTGTTCTTTTTTCTCAGCATTGCTTTAGCAATTTAGAGTCTTTCATGGTTCCCTGGAGAAAGAAATGGCAACCCTCTCTAGTATTCTTGCCTGGAAAATCCCATGGATGGAGGAGCCTGGAAGGCTACAATCCACGGGGTCACAAAGAGTCGGACATGACTGAGCGACTTCACTTCACTTCACTTCACATGGTTCCATATAAGTTTTAGGATTATTTGTTATGCTTCTGTGAAAAATGTTCTTGGTAGTTTGATAGGAATTGCATTAAATCTGTAGACTGTTTTGGGTGGTATGGTCATTTTAATAATGTTAATTATTTTAATACAAGAGCATGGCATATCTTTCCATTTCTTTGAATCATCTTCAATTTCCTTCATCTCACTAACATTTTTCATTGTCTATCTTTTTTGTTTTAGCCATTCTGGAGGGTATGAAGTGATATCTCATTAAGGTTTTGACTTATAGTTTCCTGATAGCTTGTGGTATTGAGTATCTTTTTGTTGTCTACTGGCCATTTGTATATCTTCTTTTGAGAAATATCTATTCAAATCCTTTGTTTAAAATTGGGTTATTTATCATTTGCTTCCTGAGTTGTAAGATATATATATACACACACATGTGTATATATATACTCACACACACACATGTATTTACACACATATATTCTTGTTACCAGTCCCTTATCATATATGTGATTTGCAAAATTTTCTCCCATTCTGTAGGTTGTCTTTTAAGTTTCTTGTTGGTATCATTTTCAGAATTTGATCAAGTCTAACTTATCTGTTTTTCTTTTGTCACTTACACTTTTGGTATTGTGTCTAAGAAATCATTGCCTAACTTAAGATCATGAATATTTACTCCTGTGTTTTTCCCCTAAGAGTTCTATAGTTTAGCTCTTACATTGTGGTCTTTGACCCATTTTGAGGTAATTGTTGTGTATGGTGTGATGTAGTGGGTCCATCTTCATTCCTTTCCTGCCAGAAGCTTCACCAGACAAGCCTGGGTGTACTCCCATTGTAAGAATACTTCTGTTCCTCTCTCTCATCTTCAACCCACCTGCTCTCCTCTGACTTAGTAAACTGAAATATTAAAACCAACCAGACAACTCCCCTTCCTTCCCTCTTGTCACATCTGTTTCTTTTGAACAAAGCACACACTTCCGTTGTCACACTGGGGGCAATGTTTAAAGTTGTTTGATATATTGAATTCTTTTTTTAAAATGTTAAATATTTGGCTCTGCTGGGTCTTAGTTGCAGCACGTATAATCTAGTTCCCTGACCAGGGATCGAACCTGGGCCCCTACTTTGGAAGCATGGAGTCTGCCACTGGACCACCAGAGAAGTCCTCCAAAATATTGAATTCTTACTTTAAATAATGCTTTAAATACTCATGCTTTGGTATATGGTCCTTGGATATCTGAGGCTATGTTGATCTTAACTGATTGCAGAGTCTAGAGGTTTCGTACATGCTAGTCACACCCATCAACAGTTTGTCTAACTGATGTCATCTACATTCATGTTGATCTACAGTCAATATGGCAGTAAAGTGCCTTACTCTAACAAAGTTAGTATTTAGAACAGCTTCCCACTACACATAAATAACGTGTCTTGAGGGATGGGCCACCTCCTCCTACTCTGCATGAGGGTGAAATATGAGCAGCAGAGGCCCAGGTCCTGCTGATTTACCAACAGCCATTTTCACAAGAGTGGGTCTACTTCCATCCTAATAAATCCCATCTCTCCAGCCTTCAGACCAGAGAAATTCTTTTTGAGAGGTAGGAATCTGCATTTGCCTCCACTGATAGGAAATCCCCCCACTTCCTTTAGCAAACACGCACCCGGTGATTACCAGGCACCTTTCACACCTAGGGTGTCCACCTTTCCAGAGCTGACCTTTAAAGAGAAATGTATCAAACTGGGATGATAACATGAACACTCCAAGAGCATAAACCAAGCAGGAGAAAGAGCTGGAATTCCGGAAACAGGAGGCTCAACCCCAGATCCATCACTGGCTAGGGAACTCCAGAGTCCAGGGCTGTACAGCTAAATGGGAGAGCCAGAAACCCAGCAGAAATCAGGAAGAGCCATCTTTGCAGAAAAAGGAGACCTGCAATGCAGGAGACCCAGGTTCAGTCCCTGAGTCAGGATTGAAAAGGGAGGTTTTCAGCCTAGAAAAGGGAAGTTTTATCTAATCTGACTCTTTGCAACCTCATGGAGGGTAGCCTGCCAGGCTCTTCTGTCCATGGGATTCTCTAGGCAAGAATACTGGAGTGGGTTGCCATGCCCTCCTCCAGGGGATCTTCCCAACCCAGGGATCAAACCTAGGTCTCCCGCATTGCAGGTGGATTCTCTACCATCTGAGACACCAGGGAAGCCCCAGTCTAATCACTTAATCATGGGTAAAATAGTGTTCAGAAGGATTTTGAATTTCTGCTGGAGGGTTTTGGAAAAATTATTAGGATAATGACATAGACCAAACAGATTTTTTAAATGAGGTAATTATTAATTCCTAGAAGAACAAAAACTTCTAGAAGAAAGCAAATAGAGTTTTTCTTCACTCAGCAGAGAACTGTACATAGATAATTGTAATAAAATAAAAATGGAGTATTGATTTAATAAAATATGTGACACAAATATATTAGAGAAAGGAAGGAGAGAAGATACAGGCAGAAAAGTGGGTTAAGAACACCCCAGTTTCATCTTCCATTACGAGATGTCAGTAGGCATTTAAAATTGGTAAGTCAAGGGGACAACCATATAAAATATTATTTAGACGTAAGGAGTTCAGAAGAAAGAGTTAGGAGAGAGGAATTCCATATAGGAGTGGGGCAGGGGACTGCTGTTCTTTCTTCATGCTTTGTATTAATGTCTTGAATTTCTAAATGTATCTTGGGCTGGACTTTTATGAAAGTAAATAAGAAAACTAGCAAATGATCTGAGAAACAGAGTTTAAGACTCAAGAGAAGAGGAGGGAGATGGAGAGCAGAGTTGAGACTGTTTCTTTACCACGTGGACAGGAAAGTAGGTTGTTAGAGTTGTAGAAAAAATGTCCATGCAGGAACGTCACTTGAATCCAGAAGATAAGCCCTTGAGAAAAGCCACTGTTCCCTGGGAGTCCTCTGGACAGAGGACAGAGTCCCTGTTCTCAGCCCTTCGGTCCTGTCCATGGACTCATAGGAACATCTGCTCCCCAGCTTTTCCTCCACTCTGCTGCAGGTACTCTGGAGCTAAAGGGACAGTGGTTTGCACTCAGACAGGGCAGAGTAGGGTGGGTAGGGTGCATCTGGAGAATTCTGAAGAATGAAGTAGAGTCACTGCCATCCACCGGAGCCGCGGGTGTGATGGAGCTCGGCCAGCCTCACTAGCGCGGGGTACACTGTATTGCCTGGTGATCCTGAGAGTAGCATCTGTGGGAAGGGGGCCTGCCTCTGCAGTCACTCAGAGAAAGGAAAAGCTTCTTTCCTCACCCTGGGCCTTCTGTGTTTGAGTGTCTGTGTCTTTCCCTAGGATGAGTTCTCAGTGATCACTCGAGAATCTGGCTCTTGTTCCACTGGGCTGTGCTGCCCCCATGGGTGATATACATCAAAGCCTCCCCTGCCTGGACGTAGTCAAAGCTGCCTTCGAGGAGCCTGGGCCGGGTCCTCAGCTGGGTCAAGCTCTGGTTCGCCCAAGGTCATGAAACAGGTTATCTGAATGTTTCGGGACACCGACCTGGAATCCCAGGAGAAAGAAGTGGAAGATGTTCCCTTGTGGGAAAGCAGGGGAAAAGCCGCATCTCGGTCCTCTCCCACCAACCAGTCATTTCTCAGTCTGTCCACCCACAGGATGCTGTGTGGGACACGGGAGTGGTTCACTGGGTGTTTGCAGAATTAATCATACTCTCTGATATCTGAATCCTGACTGTTTCACAGCCAGATGGCAAAATAAAACATGGTTCCCATAAAGGTCTTCAACTTCAGGACAAGTAAGATCTTAGTTCTGGATGAAAAGTGCCTTTGGGGAAGGGGAGATCCAACCAGCAAGGCAAGCACCTCCTTCCCTCCTAATCTATAAAGTCATCAGATAGTTCCAAAAGATCACGACCCACTAGAGTACAGAAGAGATTCCAGAGGGACCAGGCCAGACCTCACTCAGGAGAACTGGCATTTGAGAACTCATTCCTGGATGCATCTCTGCAGTGAGGGAATACTTGCAAATGTGTGTGTCAAGAATAGGAGGGCAGGAACCTTCCAGAGTGTGACCTTTCTGAGAAGAAACAATCAAAATGTTGGTGGCATGGGCAAGGGTGTGCCACCATGCAAATACCCACGCTCAGGAACTAGGTTAGCATTTGGAGGCAGATGTCCTGGTCAAGGAACAAACACACAGCCAACTAACTGCCTCTCACAGGGGCTGCTGCTGAGGGTTTGCAGTCATTTCAGTAGCACAGCAGGGTGAGACACGCAGCATAGCCTGGGCCACATCATTGTGCGTCCTTGCCCTGTGCTTGGCTAACCAGGATAGATGGCCACGGTTAGCAGCGTGGGCTTCAGAGGTAGACAGAGCTAATGCCTGAAGACCCAAGGCTGAAGACCCTGAAGTCCTAGGCTGTTATGCAAAACAATGAGTCCTGACCAGTCAAGACAGACTGTTTTAAAATAAAAGGAGAAAGTTCAGAAAAAAATGAATGAGCTATTTTGGCAGGACTCAGAGATGACCTTCACCTACCTGTACTTTCAGGTAGAAAGTCCAACACGCCTGCACACTTTGCTGAACCAAACACCTGGACTAAAACCTAACTTGGCCTGGGGAGCCCTCAAGTGGAGGAGCAGGAAGAACCATCTTGCTTCCCCAGAGCCGGGGATAACCCTAGTGCGGGCGGATATCTGAAAGTGCATGTGCACACAGACACACACAGACACAGTCACACACACCCACACACACACCCATCCACCCCAGGGAAGCCCAGCCCCAGAGAACAGTTCCACATGCAAGCCCACTGATCAGGAGTGACATCAGTCTTGCTTTTCCCTAGAACAGAAACAGTTTCCTTTGAGCAATTGCTCCTCACCACCTCCAGGCAGAGGCAGGACTGCCCTGGAGCAGCACAGCGCATGTATGCGCCTCCCCTCCCTAACCCCGGTGCCCCATCAGGGCCCTGACCCCTGGGACAGAGTCCACAGGGCCTTAGATGATAACCAACTCAGTCCAGTGACGGGTTTTCCAATCTCAAGAACATGAACCTCACATTCAATTCACTTGTGTTTTAAATTAAGAATGGAGATACTATAACTTACCCAGTGTAAACATTTAAAGCCTGAAGTTCCATATAATAGCCCATTAGGAGGCAGGGCTAGGAACAGGGAAAGGGGAGAGGCTGTGGGATGGAAGTAAAGGTTAGGGAGGAGGGAGGAGCAGAGAGCACAGCAGGCAGCATCAAGCAAGTTAAACAGGAGCTGCTCAAGCTATCTTTCGAAGGAGTTTAGCACAGGGAGCGAGTTGCTCACAAAGCTGTTGGGTCAGCTGGAGGAGCACAGGCCAGAGAAAGAAAGAAAGTCAAGTCGCTCAGTCGTATCCGACTCTTTGAGACCCGACGACTGTAGTCCACCAGGCTCCTCTATCCATGGAATTTTCCAGGCAAGAGTACCAGAGTTTGTTGCCATTTCCTTCTCCAGGGGATCTTCCTGACCCAGGGATCGAACCCGGGTATCACGCACTGCAGGCAGACGCTTTACTGTCTGAGCCACCAGGAAGCCCTAGGCCAGAGAAGATCACCACCAAGTCCCAGGTTTACCACCAAGAGAGAACGATGAAGCTGCCACCGCCACCCTTGTCAGACGTTATAGGGAGTGGCCAGAAATGGTCACGGCTGCCTGTAGCCCTAAGCAGGTGAATTTCCGGACAATATTTCACAACTGCTGAAGCCCACGTGTCTGCCCACCCTGCCCAGAGGCAGAATAAGGCTTCTGCCTCTCTGCTGCCTTCCAAATCATAAGTGCAGAGGAAAGAGAAAAATGTGGGGAGTAGGAACGACAAGCAGATGGAGATGGAGAGCTGGGGCGGTGGGGGGAGGAGGATTCAGACAGACGGGGGGAGGACAGATGAGGCATGCAGGGAGCAATACAGATAAATAAGATGGGAGAGACCAGTGACAAGAGATTAAAACAGAAGGAGGAAGGCTGAGGTCTATGGCTGTTGATGGGAGTGGAGGCCATAGAGCCCAATCATTCAAAATCTGTTGCCGGTGGAAATGTTGACTTACGATGCCAGTCAGGTTGTGGCTCTCAGACTTCATTGTGCATAAAAGTCACCTGGAATAACTTTTATAACAAGCTTTAGAAATTCTGATCCAGAAAGTCTGATGCTAGGAGCTTCCCTTGTGGCTCTGACGGTAAAGAATCCACCTGCAATGTGGGAGACCTGGGTTCAATCCTTGGATTGGAAAGATTCCCTGGAGGAGGGCATGGCAACCCACTCTAGTATTCTTGCCTGGAGAATCCCCATGGACAGAGGAGCCTGGTGGGCTGCAGTCCACGGGGTCACAAAGAGTTGGAGACAACTGAGTGACTAAGCGCAGCAAGTGGTGCCCGTGGTCCTTGGATGACTTAGGAATCACTAAGGAATCACCTAGGAATCACTGCTGTTGCAGTGATTGAGCGGTGAAATGCTCTGGGCTGCAGCAACCAGGGCGGCTATGAAATGCCTGATGAATCCAAGCTTAAGTTCTGCTCTGGTCAGAGGCCTCTCGCCACGCTTCCCCAACCCCAGCCCCTCGCTGCTGCCTAGAATATCTGAGATCCCTCCCACCACCTCCCAGCTCACTGCTCCCCTCCTTCCTGCTGCCTGAGAACTGATGTCCTAGTTGATTTTTACCTCTAAACAAGCTCATTAAGCAATAATCCTAGAAGAATCCATCACTCTGACAAGGTTGTTGATTAACCATCCCCCAGCCGAGCCTAAAGTGCTTAATATCCCGGCGGATGGTCAGTAATAAGTCAAGCAGCAGCGCTGGCCTGGTTCTGAGCAGATGGATGCAGGATGGGCAGTTGGGCCAACTTTGCAGCCTGGTGGAGGTCAGTGGAGAGGAAGGTGGACAGTCTCCAGGCTGCCCAGGCTGCAGCAGGTTCTAGACCCTTTTATCCAGATTCTAGGCCATTCTTTCTGAGACCACTGAATGCCCCCAGAGGGTATACAAGGATATGAACAACTCTGGACAACGGACAGAAGGACCACTTGAAAGGGGCTGGACACAGAGACATAATTCCCCAACCTTACAGCTCTGCCAACTATCTAATTGCCTGAGTAAGAGAAGAGACAGACAAAACAATAAAAATGACTGCCTTCCTGAGATCAATTTCAAGTTCAGACTGTTATGTCTTTCTTTTTCTCCCCACAGTTCGACTCTTGTTTTAAACACCCCTCTGTTCCCTTAAAAGATTTGCTTGCTTCTGTGCGTGGAAGTGCCTTGGACCGAGCAGGATATGGTAAAACACTGCCCCCTGGAGGTCACAGTTGTTACAGCTTCAAAGCATCCTCCTCCCAAAGGTTCCTTTGAACTTGTCTCCAGTGTGGGCTCAGTGGCAGTCTCCAGCCAGCCTGGCCATAGCTGCTATCTAGGCTGCCCTGTGTGCACAACTGTCCTATCACCTGCCAGACTCCATCTCATTTCTGCCCCCCCCCCCTTTTTGCATAACGACTGGCACCTCCCAGCTGTTCAGCTCTGATGCGATCACTGATAGGCCATGTCATCCCATGTCTTTAGATGTTTCCAATTCTTTTCAGGCACAAAGAAGAGAAAATAGCATAGCGTGAGTGAGTGCCAGCAGTGTTGAGAGAATGAATGGCTGAGCTTGTGTAGTGTGAACACAGGGAGCATGGCAGAGTAGACAGGGTACTGGGCAAGTCCTTTGGAGTCTCGGGCTCAAGGCTTGGTGCTGGCTCCATCCAGCTGTGTGTGCTCTGAGGACTTCCCTCTCTGGACTTCCTGCTTTAAAATGAAGGGGCTGAACTTGGAGATGTCTAAGGTCCCTTCCATGGCACACACTCGGGGAGCCAAAGCCTAAGGATTCTAAGTCACAGTCATCATCAAGGGGAAGCAATTAGGAAAAACAAGCCCCTAGCAAAGTGGCAGCAACAGCTCTCCAGTGTGGGCTCAGTGGGAGTCTCCAGCCAGCCTGCCCACTGCTGCCATCTAAGCTGACCTGTCTGTAGAGAGAGACCCACTCTCTAGGGAAATAAACAGGACTCTTTTCCTTTGACCTGGGAGTTGCTGTTCCTTTTACAATGTTTTCAATGACAGAAGTTCAAAATCCCCTTCACTGTATATTATAGCATAAGGAATATGATTAATAATATTGTAATAATTTTGTATGGGGACAGATGGTTACTAGACTTACTGTGATCATTTCATAATATATGCAATATCAAATCATTTTGTAGCTCGCCTGAAAATAACAAAATATTGAACATCAACTATATTTCAATTTTAAAAAAAGTTTTTTAAACTGTATGCATGGGATGACAAAACTGCTCCTCCATTCAGCCAGAGTTGGTCTTTAGTTTTGACCTTGCTCTGGAAAGGTGAAATCCGGGCCACAGTGGAGCCAGGGCTCATGGTGGTGCAGTGACACCTAGTGGCCATTTCCACTAATCACAGCCCAGCTCAGCTTCTCTGTAGTTGCAGAGTCCCATCCTTTCCGTGGCTGAAAGGGCTGCATTAACTCTCAGTGAATGCAAGTAATGCAGGGCCCTGGGTTGTAATCTCAGTCTTGCAAATGTCTCTCTGTCTGACCACCTTCAGTTTCTTCAGATGGGATTTTGGCCCTTACGTGCTTCCCTTCCAACTGCCTTGCTCCCTGGACCGCCACGGCTTAGGGCATGTAGTCAGGGATCTTCCCTACTGGGAAGGCACAGCCCAGAGTTCACCACTGGGACCCTGGGGTCCCACCAACGTGATCATTGCACGGTCCTTCCACACCTACCTCCAACATAGCCTTGAGACAAGAGCACGTGGCCAGACCGTTGACCACAGATGTTCCATCCAAGGCTTGCCTCCATCCTGCCTACCAGCTGCTGAGGTGGGAAAAAGTAACGGAACCAGTCAGAAGGAAGCCTCATTGAGGCTGGGGAGGGGAAGGGAACGTCACCAGCTATTCTCCAATCTGGGCACCAGAATCTTGCCCTATTGATGGCATTTGTGGGGTTCAGGATACCTAAAGAACAACGTAAATGGGTTCTTTTTAACACATTTCTCCCTTTACTGACACCTGCACAAGCTGCAAAGAGGAGAAAGAGGGCTGTGTGCTGAAGCTTCCAACACCCCCCATAGTCACTCAGTCTTTCAGCACGGCTGAGGACACACAGGCTGAGCTTTCAGGGTCTTTCCTGAGTCACACATTCTTCCTACCCTAGAAGAACTGTGCTCTCTTCCTCTTGAGCCACGCCCCTCATCACTAGTCTCCGGTCCTTATTTATGAGTCTTTCTCCTAGTGTAATCTTTGAGAGCTACATGATTTCTGCAGAGGACTGTGGTACTTTTCTTTATGGCTGTGTTCATGTCACCATCACTCCCTACAGCCTCCCCTAGACTGTCCCTGAGAAGCGTACAGTGATAACACTCAAGAACCCCTCGAAGAAGGAAGTGAGTCGTTCAGGTTGGGGATGCGATTTCCAGAGTCACCACAGCTTCTGGTGGTATGTGGTCATTTTCCCCTGCCTGTTAAATAGTGTATGTAAAAATACTTTTACACACATAAAGAGTGTCATTTTTAAATACCTACTCTATATTCGCCAGGGTCCATTCAGGAGACAAAAATCATACCAGCTGTTTCAATAGGGAAATTTTAATACAAAGAGTTATTAACTAGTGAAAGGTAATTAACTATTAAAAGGGGCAATAGAAGACTCTAGGGAATAGAGGAATAGAAAATGCAGGAAGCAGCTGATGCTTCTAAGGATGAAGATTACACAACAATGAAAGAAATAACTTGGGTGAGATCCAGGCCACTTTGGAAAGAGTGTGGCTGCCGCCCATTGGATGGTGATGTTCACTGGGCTCCTGCTGACTGGAGGACACCTGCGGGGGGCCTCGCTGGGTGAGAGAGCCCAGACGCTGGAAGAAAAAGGCATCCTGGAGCCAGCAGGGGCACGCTACCTCTGTGGGCCTTACAGTGTCTCTCTAGCTCCCTCTGCTGACAAAGCCTAACATTACACCAGCTGGCTGTACTTTCTTGGGCTCCAAAATCACTGCCGATGGTGACTGCAGCCATGAAGTCAAAAGACGCTTGCTCCTTGGAAGGAAATCTATGACAAACCTAGACAGCATATTAAAAAGCAGAGATATTACTTTGCCGACAAAGGTCCGTCTAGTCAATCAAGACTATTGTTTTTCCAGTAGTTATGTATGGATGTGAGAGTTGGACTCAAAAGAAAGCTGAGTGCCAAAGAATTGATGCTTTTGAACTGTAGTGTTGGAGAAGAATCTTGAGAGTCCCTTGGACTGCAAGGAGATCCAACCAGTCCATCCTAAAGGAAATCAGTGCTGAATACTCATTGGAAGGACTGATGCTGAAGCTGAAACTCCAATACTTTGGCCACCTGATGTGAAGAACGGACTCATTTGAAAAGACCCTGATGCTGGGGAAGATTGAAGGCAAGAGGAGAAGGGGACAACAGAGGATGAGATGGGTGGATGGCATTATTGACTCGATGGACATGAGTTTGAGTAAGCTCCAGGAGTTGGTGATGGACAGGGAAGCTTGGCATGCTGCAGTCCATGAGGTCACAAAGAGTTCGACACGACTGAGCGAATGAACTGAACTGAACTGAACACCAGCTGGCAGAGAAGAAACCAGGGTCTAATTGCAGTAGTACAAAGCAGAGAAAAGAAGGGTGAATTTGGAGTTGAAAGGCAACAAATTGATAATAGGTCCACCTGCCAGGCCTGGTGTTATGCATTTCCCTAATGAATATCATATCAAGAAGTACAACTCTTAGAAATAGTTACTAGAATTCTCATTTTAATGTTAAGTAGCTTCTGAAAGTTAGAAGTAATCCGAGGATACACAGCTAACATACGTGGCTGAGCTGGTGCTTAAAGTGCTGTGCTTGTGAGTCTAGAGTCCGGGTTCCTACCCCAAGCTAACAGTGCCTCTCTCTGTGAAGGATGAAGGACAGTGAGATCCTTCCTCCCCCATCCTCCTCCATGAACTCACATGAACCTTCTCAGCATTGCTTCTTGGACTCTCCTCCTTGGAGAGGCCAGTGGTGAGGCAGATGCCTTGGGGTGCCCTAAGGCAGTGGTTTCTAAACCAAAATCACCAGGAACAGCTTGGTGCAAATAGAGGCTCCTGGCCTTCTCTGCAGACCCCAATTTAATAGTTGGGAACAGGAGTAGGGCTGGAGTCTGCATTTAACAAACTCCCCAGAAATCTTGATGTGCCCGTAAAGGAGCACCAACTGCTCCACTGCACTAGAAAAGCAAGTGAGAAGCTTCCTGGCCTTTGCTGGTGGGGGAGGAGGGGAAGGACTTCACACTAACAAGCTCCTCTCAGCCCCAGCGCCCGGCAGAAAGGTCAGTGCTGCTACCTGACTTTGGAAATGAAAGTCAGATGGGGCGCATGGATCTGTTTCATGGGTGATAAAGTTGCAGTGGCTCTAATGGAGGCCTAATTAATTCCTGTTTGTCAGCTGGAAAATTGGAAGGTGGGCTCAAGGACCCCTGGCCCCCTTTAGACACATTTTCTGGACAGGAGGTATTTCCAAACTAGAGCCGGCCGGGCAGTCCCAAGAATAAGAGCCAGCCACCATGTGCTAGGAGCTGTGCCCCTCTGTCTCCAACCCTGGAACCTGCTGGCAAGGATTACCACCACAACAAGGAAACTGGGGGTCTGCCCAAGGCCTCATGGGGTGGAGCTGAAATTCAGGCATACATGAGACTTACTCCAAAGCTGTGTGCATGGCTTGGGAGAGGAACTGGCTCCTGCCTCAGAGCCCCTGCTTGGGCGAAGCCAAACCCTAGTAGGCTGGGGGTTATGTGCTCATGGTCATCAAGAAGTTAACTTCTTTCATTTGTGGGGGGTTTTAGCCTCTATAATACAACTCAGGAAATGGGCATTGTGTGCTGATATCTGGGTCCTTCAGACAGGAGCTAAAGCAGAGGATATGGGGGAGGGGTCTGTCCTGGGAAGGCCTCATAGGGTCCTGTTCCATTATACAAACCCATAGAACTATAGCACCAAGAGTGAGCCCTAGGATAAACCGTGGGCTTTGATAAGGACAGGTCAGCGTAGGTTCATTGACTGTAGCGTCTAGCGCTCTGGTGGGAGATGTTAATGGTGAGGGAGGTGGTGGGGCAGGGGGTATGTGAGAACTCTATACTTTTTGCTCAGTTTTTCTGTGAACCTAAAAACAAGTCTAGTGAAAAGAGAAAAAATTACTGCCTCTTAATGTGGTTGTGAGAATTATGAAATAAAATAATGTGAAAGGGCCTAACCCAGGCTTTGGCATGCTTCAGGGTTCCTGGTAGCTGAATGAGGGGAGATATCACCCTGTAAGCTCAGTACAGGTCCAGGAGGACCCTGACAATGGAGGAAGGGTGATACTCGTCTCCCTCAAGGAGCCCTCGGGGGTGGGGGATGGAGGGGCTGGAGGTGTAAGAATTAAGGACCAGTCTGGGCCAAGTGTTAATCAGTCAGAAGACAGAACAGCAATTTTGGCCCAGGACTGGATATGATATCAGGCCCCGGTCTAGGATTTGTAAGATCGGTCCCTTCCTCTCTCCCGATGAACCTTCTCATAGCCAGTGGAAGGAACGAGAAGAGACTAGTTACTTGGTAAAAATCATGAGTCTGGCAGGCCACTCCCCTGGCTCTGAAGCTCTTGCTTGCTCCCCAGCACCTGTACCTGGCACGCAGGCCTTCTGTCTACTTCCTCTGCGGTACAGCCACTCTGGGGACTGTTAGTGCAGTAGAAAGAAAACAGGTGACCAGAGGCCCGAAGTTTAGCCCCAGATCTGTGTAGCTGTGTGACCTCGGGAACATCTCTCGCCGACTCTGTGCTTCAGCTTCCCCAGGCTGGATTCCTTTCTTCTTTCCTTCACTGAATACACTACTGAGTGCCCACGATAAGCATGGCAGTCTCTAAGGTCCTCCCTGTTGTGATGTTAGGGTTTTTTTCAGTGTGGTTCAAATGCACTGGGAGAAATATAAAACACGCAGAGGATAAGGGTGAAAATGAGGAGGTTCCCTTACTTACGGTATTTCTTCCTAGGCTCTGCCTTTTGGACCTTCATTTCTGTGCCCACATTTGAGGGAATGGAACACATGTTTGCAAAGTGCTCAGATAACTTTGAAGACTGCTGGGCTGTGACCTTGCCCTCAGTATCTGATCCAAGATGAAAGTGGATGCTTCCTGACCAACGTGCTTGATTCTCTTTGAGCCCCCTCCATGTTCATACCTGTCCTCCGTGCCGAACCCTCTCCCCTGCAAGAGGGTCCAGAGCATCTCTGGGGGAGGCACATGATGCTCAAACAATTAGGAGCTCAGCTTCTAAACGGATTGGATTCCAATTCTCGCTCTGATTTTGCTTGCTGTGTGATCTTGGAAAGTTACTTAACTTCTCTTGCTGCCCTCTGTCTATTTAATGGATAAAATAAATCTCCACCTCAACGGGTGTTGTAAGATTAAGTCAAGTGACACAAGTAATGTTTCTGGCCACATAAATAGCAATACCACTCTATATAATATGAGTTATTAGGTAACTTGCATGAGATAACTCATGTAAAGCGTTTTTTGCTTGGTAAGAACTCAGGCCCTTCTTTCCCTCACACTCTTCAGTTTCATTTCCCTCCCTGTGACTGCCAGGTGGCAGCATGGGGCCGTATATGGAGCTCTCTTTCTCACTCCCAGAATGGGAGTGCTGGCAAGGCCCCTTGGTTGACAATAGCCACATATTGTTTATGGAGCTCTTACCATGCTGGGCGCATGTCACAAACCCTTCCTTTAACCAGGGTAGGTTCATATCGGGGGAAGTTCAGTTACCTGCCTTGTACAGGGGAGGGATGATGGACTCTGGCAGGCAGGATCCATAAGGGTACAGAGCCTAGAATCAAATAATCCCCTGTTGGCAGCTGGGGCACTTGCCTGTTGTGGTTGGTGGCCTCCTGGTAGGTTCTAGGAGCCTCACGTGGTGGATGAGGACAGTGGGGCCCCAGGAGGGAGGGAGTGACCCAAAGCCAGAGGCCTGACCCCAGGCAGGCACCCTTTCCTGCAGGGCCCAGTCTCCAGGGAGGGTCCCATTGGCCAGGGCCCCCACTGCCCTGAGACTCAGCCTGGGCTCTCTGAGGGGGAGCTGGGAACCCCAGGAAAGCAAGCACCTGACGTCCTGCTGTCGGCTTCTGCTCATCCAATGGGACCTCTTCTGATTCCCAAGTAATCTTCGCCTCCAGGAGCCACAGTGGTTTGTGGATAACTTCCTCCAAATCTCCCTTGGCTAGTCCTCCCTAGACTGAACCCTTTAGTGATTGCATTTGGGCTGGTGGCCTCTAATCCCTTGGGCACCAAATATTCCTGGGAAGGCACATGGGCAGCCCTGTGTCCTGCTGGGGCCCAGCAGCCAGGGGAGCTGAGCTGGGCACACCTGGGAGCACCCACTTGTCCCTGAGTCAGCCTCTGTTTCTCCCTCCTTCGAGTCTCCCTGGGCAGGAGGTCAGGGAAAAGTCTGGATCTGTGTGCAGCAGTTCTCGATAGGGCAGCTGGCCAGCAGCCAAGGCGCTGGGTCCCTGGTCTCCACACCAAGTGATTCTCAGAGGGATGTTCTTGTCTGAAGTCAGGGCCTCAGTTTCTTCCTCTCGTAAATGGGGGTAAAATTAGTCTTGCCTCATAGGGATGAGGATCTATGAAGGTAACATATTTAATGACCTTAATGCAGAGCCTGGAAAATAACAGGCCATCAGAGCTGGCTAGCTGTGGTTAACCTACAGTGTCTCCCTGCCACCCCCACCCCTCAGCGACAGCCACGGCTCTCCCCTGTCTCCCACCTCTAGAGACGTGGACCCCAGAACATTAGCTCCTCACACAGGGTTAGCAGTGCAGTGGTGGGAGAGCCAGCGTGGGCTGCGTGGGGTCTGAGGGCTCCAGGAATGGCCACAGTTTTGGTGCTGGGGGCGACCAAGGACATGCAGCTCTGAGAAGGCGCACCCAGTGCAGGAGAGTTGCCCGGTGCAGCCACGGCCAGGCTTGGGGACTCAAGCTATTGCGAGATGAAGGAGCCCAGGGCCGGAGAGGCCGGCAGGCTTCAGTGGGGCAGCCGGGCATTCCTGACAGGGATGGACCAGCTCACTGGACAGACAGGATGGTCCCAGACACTGCACAGGCAGAAGGATGCTTCAGCGGCAGCTCCACAAACTGGATAAATTAAATTTTTTTTTTTAGATTTTTTAAAAAATGTGATCCATTTCTTAAAAGTCTTTATTCAATTTGTTGTGACATTGTTTCTGTTTTTGTTTGTTTGTTTTTTGGCCACATAGCATGTGAGAACTTAGCTCTCCAACTAGAGGTGGAACCTGCACCCCCTCCTCATTGGAAGGCAACGTCTTAATCACTGGACTTCCAGGGAAGTCCCTAAATGACTGAATCTTTGAGATGCAGTTGCAGTACTTCATAACCAGCAAGTCAGCAGGTGGCCCTGCTCCTAAGGAGGAGATAAGATTGGCTCAGACCCTCTGCGATGGTTTAGCTCCGTCCTGGAGATGTTAGCTCTGTCCTGACCCCCATCTCTGCACTTTCCACCACCACTCTGGGCTCATAGTTATGTCCTTGTCTCTCCCAAGTGTGGGCCTCATCACGTAATCCTGTTTCCCTTCCTTCAGTCCATGCTGCTGCTGCTGCTGCTAAGTTGCTTCAGTCGTGTCCGACTCTGTGCAGCCCCATAGACGGCAGCCCACCAGGCTCCCCCGTCCCTGGGATTCTCCAGACAAGAACACTGGAGTGGGTTGCCATTTCCTTCTCCAATGCATGAAAGTGAAAAGTGAAAGTGAATTTGCTCAGTCGTGTCCCACTCTTTGCGACCCCATGGACTGCAGCCCACCAGGCTCCTCTGTCCATGGGATTTTCCAGGCAAGAGTACTGGAGTGGGGTGCCATTGCCTTCTCCGCCCTCTGTCCATACTCTACTGAAAAACAAAAATAAGAACAGCTCTCTCACACTCTTCAGGATAGAGAGTTCCAGACCTTTCCTGGGGTCCTGCCTGGGGGTCCAAAGCATAGAAGCTTGCCCTTGGCCAGCCAGGAGCCACCTCCTGCCAGGGAGACCCCTGCCCACCCTAGTCCAGCTACTTGCAATGTTAGCTTCCTCTGTGGCCCAGAGGCGGAGCCCCGCATCCTGACAGCCCATGTGTTAGATGCGTGTTCCTAGGAGTGTGTCTTACTGACAGTGTCTGAAATCTCACTACTCTCTCAGCCTAGAAGTCCTCACTTCTGTTCACCTGAGTTCCTCCAAGGAGCCTGGCACATAAGCAGGCAAGGAATACAATGACTGTGACTGCGTGTGTGTTGTCGTGCCTGACTCTTTGCGACCCCGTGGACCATAGCCTGCAACCCCATGGACCATAGCCCGCCAGGCTCCTCTGTCCATGGGATTTCCCAGGCAAGGCTACTGGAGTGAGTTGCCATTTCCTGCTCCAGGGGATCTTTCCGACCCAGGGGTCAAACTGGCAACTCCTGCCTTGTCTCTTGCGTTGCAGGTGGATCCTTTACCACTGAGCCACCGAAAAAGCCCCACGAAGTACACTACCATTTGTGTCAACATAAGTGGAAAAGGATAAAAGTATTTTCTTATAATTGCATATAATATTTCTAATAAGATAACAAACTTGTCTCACTGGCTTTCTGTAAACAGAACAAGGTGGTAGGGAAATAGAAATGGGAGGCAGATTTTCTTATTGTACAGTCTTTTGAATTTTGAACCATGTGAAATATATCCTAGCCAAAACTTACGATTGTTTCAATTGAAGTATACTTGATTTACAACATTGTGCTAATTTCTGCTGTACAGCAAAGTGACTCAGTTATACATGTATATACATTCTCTCTTCCTATATTCTTTTCCATTATGGCTTATCATAGGATACTGAATATAGTTTCCTGTGCTGTACAGTAGGATCTTGGTCCTTATCCATTCTGTATATACTAGCTTACATCTGCTAACCTCAACCTCCCACTCCATCCCTCCCCCAACTCCTTCCCCCTTGGCAACCATAAGTCTGTTCTCTACATCCGTGAGTCTGTTTCTGGTTCATAGATAGGATCCTTTGTGTCAAGTTTTAAATTCCACATATAAGTGATATCATATGGTATTTGTCTTTCTCTTTCTGACTTACTTCACTTAGTATGATAACCTCTAGTTGCATCCATGTTGCTGCAAATGGCATTATTTCATTCTTTTTTATTGCTGAGTAGTAATCCATTGTGTATAGATACCATATCTTCTTTATCCATTCATCTGTCAAGGGACATTTATGTGTTTCCATGTCTTGGCTACTGTAAATGTTGCTGCTATGAACATAGGGGTGCATGTATCTTTTTGGACTAGTTTTGTCTGGATATATTCCCAGGAGTGGGATTGCTGGATCATATGGTAATTCTATTTTTAGTTTTCTAAGGAAACTCCCTACTGTTCCCCATAGTCGTTGTACCAATTTACACTCCCACCAACAGTGTAGGAGGGTTCCCTTTTCTCTGCACCCTCTCTGGCATTTGTTATTTGTAGAGTTTTTAACGATGGCCATCCTGACTGGTGTGTGGTGGTACCTCTCTGTAGCAAAACTTACATTTAAAAATACACATAAGAAAAAGAACAAAAAGAAACCAGTTGCAGGAGGCAGAAACAAAGACATATTAGTCTCTTACTTTAGCTATGCATAGAGTGATTTGTACTCTCAAAGATTCCAAAGTGAAAATACAAATTCTATTTTTAAAGATTTTCTAACACTGCTCAGTAAAGTAAGCATCTGAACTTTTAAATGCAAAAGATCGGTCAGATTTCTGGCTCCCACTTAGGAGTGCAGAGCTCTCTCAGCAAAGTGCGTTGCTCTCACCCTCCCCCCCAAAAAGTGCCAAGTAATTTACAAAATGACACCTTTTGGTGAACTCATCAGAGAACTATGATGGAAGGCAATAAACTAAGCTGAAATCTAAGGAAAAGCAGGCACCACCAGGAGAGACGGGACACAAGTCCTCAACTACCTGTTATGGAATTGTACACCATATAAGCTGGAGGGAAGAATCCAACCAAACTTTTTAATGAGATGTTAAAAGCCACGTGTGGGCCCTGTGTGGATGTATAGCCCCCCTGAGAGCTTCAGACTTCAGGGAAATCCACACCGGCTACAGGCCCTTCTCCATGGGACACACTGGATGCTCACAAGAAAGATGGGGCGAGGGGTGAGCAACCTGGCAGACCTGTCTCTTGGTTCATGTCTGGGTAAAGGAAACAGTGCTTTCAGAGAAGCACAAAGTTCCATGCAGATCCTTCTCCCTATATCCTTTATGGAAAAATACATATCTAACCATTGGGGAAAGGAGAGCAAACTGCATGGTCCTTAGGGCACAGGATCCATGGCAGCTGGGAGAAGAGTAAAATGCTCAGTCCTGCGGGAGAGGGGTAAAACTACATGCAGACCAGAAGTCCCCTGCTGATGTGGGAGGGACAGACTCACTGAACTGTCCCCCCTCCCAGACACAGCACCTGCCCAGCTGAAACCAAAGGAGAACAGCAGAGGCTGCCCCCCCGACCCCCTCCCCATCCCAACAAATATTGAGTAACAATAGCAGTACATTGCTGGGGGAGAGTCAAGAGGGTGAAGAGAAATTTTCCCTAAGAGTGCAAAGGGAAGCCCTAGAGGGAGGGCTTAACAATTCACCCCATGTTGATCTGTCTGTTTAGTGCCATTCCAATAAAACTCTAGGCAAAAGTTGTTCATAGAAATTGACGCACTGAAGCCAACATTTATATGCAGAGGAACTTGAAGAGCCAAACCAGTTTCAAAGAAGAGCGAAATCGGAGGAGCCACATTATCTGCCTTCAAGACTCACTAGACTTTCTATAAAGCTACAGTCATCAGGGTAGTATGGTTTTGGAGGGAAATATATACAAATATTCATAATACTACTATATAATAATATATTTATATTAATGTATATATGTATATATATGTAAAATACATGCAAATAAATACATGGTATATATTTTATATATATGTTTACTTCTGTAGAAATGTATTTTATGTAATGTATGTATATATTTTTTTTATTTTTTATTTTACTTTACAATTCTGTATTGGTTTTGCCATACATTGACATGAATCCACCACGGGTGTACATGCGTTCCCAAACATGAACCCCCCTCCCACCCCCTCCTCCCCACATCTCTCTGGGTCATCCCCGTGTACCAGCCCCAAGCATGCCGTATCCTGCATTGGACATAGACTGGCAATTCGATTCTTACATGATATTATACATGTTTCAATGCCATTCTCCCAAATCATCTCACCCTCTCCCTCTCCCTCTCCCTCTGAGTCCAAAAGTCCACTATACACATCTGTGTCTTTTTTGCTGTCCTGCATACAGGGTCATCATTGCCATCTTTCTAAATTTCATATATATGTGTTAGTATACTGTATTGGTGCTTTTCTTTCTGGCCTACTTCACTCTGTATAATCGGCTAATATGACAATATATTTTATATGTATAATATACATATATCTCCATCAATGGTACAGAAGAAATAACCCAAAAATAGATCCACATATTTAGTCAACTGATTTTTTGCAAAAGTACAAAGACAATTCACTGGAGAAAGGATGCTCTTTTTAATAAATGATGAGAAAAGAATATCCAAAACACACAAAAAATGAAACAAACTTTAAGCCCTACGTCCCAGCCTATATGAAAATTACCTCAAAGTGAATCTGTGCACGTGCTCAGTCGTGCTGGATTCCTGGTGACCCCAAGGACTGTAGCCCACCAGGCTCCTGTGTCCATGGAATTTCCCAGACGAGAATACTGGGATGGGTTGCCATTTCCTCCTCCAGGGGATCTTCCTGACCCAGGGATCAAACCCACGTCTCTTGTCTCCTGCATTGGCAGGTGGATTCTTTACCACTGCACCACCTGGGAAGTCCTCAAAGTGGATCAAATGTTCGTAAATGTAGTACCTAAGATCGTAAAACTTCTGGAAGGAACGTAGAAGGAGAACTCTGTGACTTCAGCCACCTGGACCTCACACCTGGAAGCTGTGCAAGACACAGCTGCAGAGGCCTGAGTTGTGTTTCCCCATCTCCTACCTTCCCGATCCTCCTGGCGACATTTACTTCCTGGAGACGTTTGCAGGTTGTTGGTTACTCCCAAGTACATGCAGAACTGAAGGTGTGTGTTCATTCTTGGGAGAGTTTGTCTCACTGTCTCCCTAACTTGCCCTGCCATCCTGAACCTGGCTTCAGCTTTCTCACCGCCCTCTCAGCTTTGGGTCAGTTGTGAGCCTGGTTTGCCAACTCCACTGAAGCCAGACAGCAAGCTGTTCATTCCAGCCCCTCACCCTGGCAGGTGCCCCTTGGGCCTTCTCTCCTGCCTTCAGTCAGTTTTCTTCCTACTCAGTATGTGCTAGTGAAGTTGGAAGAGAAAAAAACGCCCGAACCCACAATTTCTTCACTGTGGGTTTGGTCATTTATTCAGTTTTGCTTATTCCTTCTGTCTGTCTGCCTATTTATCCATCATGTTAACTAGGCCTGAGTTAAACACAGAGTCTCAGAATTGTAGTTGTTGAACCAAGGGTCTGCCTTTCTGTGTGTGTGTGTGCACGTGTGTGGATGTTTTTGTGTATCTGCATGGGTGTGTTTATACAGAAGTGTGGAAGAGGCAGGAAGAAATGAATAGGAATGAGAAACTCTTTTTTTTCTCCCCTGGAGGGAAAGAGCCAGAAATTACATCTGTTCAAAAATATCCTGCCTCCCTCACAGATAAATATAGCGACATGGGTAGATGTGTCACCGAATAAAACTCTCAAAACAAATCCGGGAAGAATTGCTTGAAGAGGCTGCCACGGCTGGCTCTGTCCTGCGGTTCCTCTGTCCTCCATCTCCCGACCCCACGCTCCCCGCAGCAACCAGGAGGGAGAGCGAGGAGGGAGGTCTGTGCCTGTTTTCCCCCAGCATTCTGGCCAAGGGGAGGGGTAGCAGGGGCAATGATGCTCCTTCAGGGGTTGCTGGTCAGAGGGCCTCGATCGCCGGTGTCCCCTCACCACCACGGGGAAGAGTTTGAGAGACCACTTCTCTCTGTGACAGAACAGGAGGGCAGCCCCACAGAGACGTATTTACCAAGCGTGGTGGCTGGAACTAAGGACCCGTGACTTGGACTCAAGGGCACCATTGAAACCATTTGGCCACCAGCACAGCAGAGACACCTACCGGCCAGAATGGACATCGCCAGAGGGAAGGTGCAGTCATCCTAACACTGCATGCCGGCTGAGACTCAGCCCCACTTAGAGGCACAGGCAGTCAGTCAGTGCTTCCAGCAGCCCTATGAAGGAGGCATCATCATCCCATTTTTCAGACGGGGAGAATGAGGACAGGAGTGATTCAGGGAGTGATCCAGGGTCCTGTGGGCAGGTCATGGCAGAGCTGGGCACCAGCTCTTCTGAGAGTGTCAGGGAGGCTACCCTACCAGCATGTACAGAAGGGTAGAGCTCTACTGGCCCCCAGTCCAGCCTGGCCCATCAGCAGAAGCCTCCACATCTGGGTCACTGAAGGGGCTACCAGCATCCTAAGCCCTGTGGAAACAGACGGTTGTTGTGGGTCTTCGAGGAGGAAGGATACAGCCATTTTGCAGTTGTGAGCTTCTTGCTACCTAACACTCCTCACCACCTGCCTCAGCCTGGACCCCTCAGTGTCCAGTGCCTCAAGTATCTGTCGGGCCACCTCTGCCATAGGCCTGGGACACCTCTCTTACCTGGCCAAGAAACAGCACCTTAGGCCAGCTCTGAGCTCCAATAAAAAAGTTTCTTAACATCTTTTGGACCTGTGGAGTGAGACCAACCTGGATTCAAATACCCGCTCTGCCACTCCCCAGCTCTGTGGCCTTGGGAAAAGTAACACCTTATTTATTAGTTTCTTATTGCTGCTGAGACAAAAGTCCACAAACTTAGTGCCTTAAACAATCTTACAGTTCTGAGGAAAGGTGCCAAAATCGGTCTCACTGGGTTAAAATCAAGGTGTCTGCAGGGCTGTGATCCTTCTGGCTCCAAGGGAGAATCCAATTCCTTGCCTTTTCCAGCTTCTAGAAGCTTCCTGCATTCCTTGGCTCGTTGCCCTGCATCACTTGGACCACTGCGTCCATCACTACATAGTTCTCTGACTCTAACTCTCCTCCTTCACTCTTATAAGGATCCTTGTGATAACAGTGTCCCTCTAGATAATCCAGGACAATCTCCCCATCCCCGAATCCTTAATCATATGCCAAGCCCCTTTGCCATTTATGGGAACCTAGCCACAGGTTTTGTGGATTAGGGCAAGGCCATCTCAGGCAGGGGTGGGGAACATTACTCAGCCTACCACACCTCACTTTCCTCATTTGTAAACTGAGGATGCTAATCTGTACCTCCCAAGTCTGCTGGGAGGACCAGTTACATTACAAAATTCTCTGCCTTGTACCTGGCACAAAGTTTAAAATGAGGTCCTGAAAAAGCACTCTTTGCGCCCGCCCCCATCATCTTTCTCTAGAATCTAAGGGGCCTATCCCCAGGCTGACTGTCCGTGGGGACTTCAAGAATCCCTGTGGAAATAAAACATGGGGGTGATGAATGGCTCTGACCTCCCAAATGCCGAGGCAGGACTGTTTGCAAATTTAAAGGTTTCTAGGCAGCAGGAGGAAGAATGTGAGCAGAAACGTGGAACGGTATGTGCAGGGACATAAATTCCAAGGGGTTTTTGTTAGGAAAGCAGAACAGAAAACCATTCCATCTGCATTCCTACATTGGAACTACTCTCCCAGGTGGGCGGGGCTGAGAGCCGTTCCAGTAATGGAGCACATCTTCCTAGAGTCAGGGGTGAAGCCCTCAGCAAAGGGGGCAGCACACTCTGAGAGCCAGGTCCATGCTCACTGCCCAGGCCCGGGGGGTCATGGCTCTGGATCACAGGAGCTGGAGCAGCAGGTGGCTAGTCAGAGCACAGACAGGCAGGCCCCCCCTTCTGGGAAGGAATGAGAGCCCTAGGGGGTTGTGTCCTTTATGGAGAACAGGTGATGGGGGGTCCAGACCCCTA
Organism: Oryx dammah; assembly: GCF_014754425.2. Classification (NCBI taxonomy): domain Eukaryota; kingdom Metazoa; phylum Chordata; class Mammalia; order Artiodactyla; family Bovidae; genus Oryx; species Oryx dammah. The sequence continues at coordinate 68,394,755 of NW_024070209.1, forward strand.
GAAAGCCCTCCCAATCCTCCCTCCACCAGCAGGCTCTCACCCAACACAGTTTAAGCCCATTTTAATCCAATATTCTGATTAGTAAAATGTCTTTCTGCACACCCACCAATAAATACATGTTTATTTTAAATTATATGGCATGAATTGCTACCCAAATATATCATGCTCATTAGAACTTTCAGAAATATAAGCATGGCATAGTTAAAAGCTAAAAATATATTAAACAGAACATTTTGATCCTGCATTCAGACAAATGAATCGGTGGGCATGCCCCGCTTTGGAGGTAGTAGAAACTCTAGTTGCATTTTGTTGCTCTTGTGTTTTCTTGAATCTTGCTTATTTGTGTGTCCTATTCAGTGAGCTCCTCTCTTGTCAGGCGGGCTTGGTCTCTCAGTGTCTCCTCCTGGTTTGTTACGTTGCCAAAGGCTAAGAGCACTGTGCTTTGACAGTGCAGACTGCGGGTTACACAGCTGGTGCTAATAAAGTTGTTCAGTATTTTGTGAACACGTACTCTGAACCCAGAACTTTGTGGCCAGCACTGGGAGGGGTTCAAAGACCAAGACATGGTCCCACACTCACGGAGGCAGCTCTGTAGACCAGGTGTCTCACCTGGGCCTGGGGTGGCTAGGCCACGTATGTGAGGCCTGAAGGAGCCTAGCATGGTCAGATGTGGTCACTGGGCGGTTCTGGCAGGAACTCAGGAGGGGATGAAAGGGAATGGTGAGAGAGAAGGTGGGCACTGGGCAGGAGGTGGGTGATGAAGATTTCAGGTGGGGAGAGTGTGTGGACAGCCCTGTCTGTGTGGCTCTCCCATCCTCAGGCCCACTTGGAATGCTCTTTCCCCCCTGCATCTTCAGCACAAGGGGACAAAAGGGACAGAGGGCTGGGAAGGAGGCACCCCAAACTGCATAGAAACAGAGGGGCTCTCCTGGGCCTCCACCCCTCCGGGGTGAAGGAAGCAGTAGGCCCAGGCCAGTCAGAGGGTCTGTTCATCCAGGTTTCATTCACCTGTTGTCCCATTGCCCCACAAATCCTCCATAACTGCCCTGTGAAGCCACTGGGGCTCCTGGTTTGAACATGAGGCTTGAGTACGGGGCACCGACCAGCTGCCCTCATGGCTCAGTGTGGGAGGCCTAGCTTTGGGGGCCAGCACCCCGCCCCCACCATCCAGCAAGTCTGTGGCTCTGAACTTCCTCCCTAATCCTTGAAGTGGGGGCTGGGATCTTCCAGCTTCAGGTTCAGATCCCTGGGCATCTTCCGGAGCAGTGAGGGCTCCAGCTGAGCTCATCATGTTTGCCTTGGATGTAGGATGAAGGAGCTTCGATCCTTTCATGGGAAAGAATCTCACAGGCCAGGGGAGGAAAGGTGTGAAGGCTCTGAAGCCCTGGAGGTGGGGTTTGGGGCTGCCACAGAGAGGGATCCAAGAACCCCAACACCATCCCCCCTTGTGCACCACGTGGCCATGGGCCTGCAGAAATTGTGCGTGTGGCCCTGTGCCTGGGCCCAGGCTGGAGGTTTTAGGCCTCACAGTGGGAGGGTGTGCGCTGGCACTGGACATCAGAGTTGGCCTTGCCCTAGAGGCTGGGGGAAATGGAGAGAAGTTTTGCTTACTGTTTATCCCAGGTCAACAAGAACATGCAGAATCTGAAGGAGCCTGGAAAGGGCCGGGGAGAAGGAGGTTCCTGCCGGGCTGAGTCAGGATGAGCAGTTTGTCTGTGTTTTCAAGGAAGAAGTGGGCTTCTCTTGTGGCTCAGCTGGTAAAGAATCCACCCGCAATGTGGGAAACCTGGGTTCGATCCCTGGGTTGGGAGGATCCCCTGGAGAAGGGAAAGGCTATCCACTCCAGTATTCTGGCCTGGAGAATTCCATGGACTGTATAGTCCATGGGGTTGCAAAGCATCAGACACAACTGAGCAACTTACACTCACTCACTCACTGACTCACTAACTCAAGGAAGAAGCAGAGAGCAGATATGCAGGTGGCCCACAGCAGAGGGTTGAAGGGGTCATCTCATAAGAGATTGAAGCAATGATCTGTATGATCTGTGCAAGTATGGAAAACACAAGCTGGAGAGGCCCGGGCTGGTCCATTCAGCACACGCCAACCCATAGAGCCCGAGGGCAAAGTTACCATCGGAAGTGGCACCAGCTCTGGGTGGTGCTGGGGCAGGGATGGTTCTGTGTTAATAGGTGTTAACAGGGGCGCACCTCCAGCACCAAGGCAGGAAGCAGCATCACTCTAGCTCAGCAGCGGAGCCTGCAGGCGGGAGGTCTCTGGCCCCTGTGCTTAGGGACTCTGTGACAGGAGCTACTGCACATCTGGGTTGGGGGATCCCTGAGACCTCAAGGCAAGATCCACATGAGGCTCAGACCAGGTCAGGCCCAAGGAAAGAGGATGAGAGCTGCTCTTGTCTCAGCCCCTGACTCCTGGGCTCCAAAATCACTGCAGATGGTGACTGCAGCCATGAAATTAAAAGACACTTGCTTCTTGGAAGAAAAGCTATGATCAACCTAGACAGCATATTAAAAAGTAGAGACATTACTTTACCAACAAAGGTCCGTCTAGTCAAAGCTATGGTTTTTCCAGTAGTCATGTAAGGATGTGAGAGCTGGACTCTAAAGAAAGCTGAGCGCCAAAGAATTGATGCTTTTGAACTGTGGTGTTGGAGAAGACTCTTGAGAGTCCCTTGGAATGCAAGGAGATCCAACCTGTCAGTCCTAAAGGAGATCAGTCCTGAATATTCATTGGAAGGATTGATGCTGAAGCTGAAACTCCAAAACTTTGGCCACCTGAAGCGAAGAACTGACTCACTGGAAAAGACCCTGATGCTGGGAAAGTTTGAAGGTGGGAGGAGAAGGGGATGACAGAGGATGAGATGGTTGGATGGCATCACTGACACAATGGACATGAGTTTGAGTGAACTCCGGGAGTTGGTGATGGACAGGGAGGCCTGGCATGCTGAAGTCCATGGGGTTGCAAAGAGTCAGACACGACTGAGCAACTGAACTGAACTAACTGACCCCTTGGACCTAGCATTGGGTTCCTTATCTGGGCAATAGGGAGGGTGGCTGCACACCCTCTGGGGTCCCTTCCGGCTTTCTTGACTCTGTCCAGGCTCAACTAGGCCCCGCCCTGCCCTTTTCCATCTTCCAGCCTGAGCCACCGGAACTCTGGGCCACCAGAGCAGTGACTGGGCACACTGTGGGGTTTCTGAGAAGTTGCAAACAACCAGCAGTTCTTTCCTGAGACGTGGTGGAGGCATGCTGAGCCCTGGACCCCCCTCCCCACCCCACCATAGGTGCTGGGGAGAAAGTGCCACCATTTCCTCGGCTCCCGTGACCTCTGTGGCAGTCTCTGAATGAGTCTGAAAACAAACCATCAGAGGGAAAGAAAAGAAACCACCCATTCCAAAATAGCTCTCTGAAGGCTTCCTAATCCCATGCCTTTGCAGCAGAGCCGGTCTGTTATTTTGACCAGGCAGAGCAAGTCACCCGATGGGTCCTTGTGGACTCTCCCTCTTGGGAATGAGTTTGCAGCACACGCATGAGGACAAGCTGGGCCAGGAGTGAGTGTTCTGGTCTTGGGGTGGTGGATAATGCCCTCAGACCCAGGGTGGGATGATGCAGGCCTCCATTTGCAGCTCTCCTTGGGGGAGGGAATAGTTTCAGGTCATCTTGGGGCCAGAAGCAGCTGATCACAATCCAGGAGAAAAGATGTGTCGACACCCCCCTCCACCCCACCACCACTGCCCCCACAGTCACCAGGACTTAGAGCAAAGAATGAGCGCTAAGGAGCTCGGTCAAGCCAGGGCATTGTGCCAACTGCTCCAGCAAAACATACCAACACTGATAATTAGGGATAAGAACTTAGAGGGCTGACATACACTGGGCTGACAGATTCCCTTTAGGGGCTGTGGGGCCCACGGACAGAGTTCAAAGGGTTTGGACACTTGGATGGGAAAAATCTTTTATACCTTTATATTTCAGCCAAAACTTAGCATTTCTTGCTGTTAGGAGTGTAGGCAAAAGGAACTCAGGTGTTTTAGCTGAGTCTGTGATTTGCCACCAGTAGAAATGCCATAGACTCTTCCTACCAGACTGGACTGGTTGCAGATAAATTACTGCTTAAGCTCCTCAAGCTTGAGAATTACAGGGGTTGTTAGGATTGTCACTAGATCTTGTTGAATGTGTGAACAAAGAAGCGCATGCGGTACTAGATTGCAAATTTGAGGTTTTAGAAAATATTTTGATAACTGTAGTTCAATGTAATTGGTTTCTTTTGTAATCTTATGTATTTTGTCTAATGCATTGGAAAATACTGCTTGGAGAGGTTCATATGCTTCGCCAAATCGCCTTAACAGGGAAGGTCAGGATCTGCTTTCCCTGCAGATCCTGGTGTAATTCTCCCACCCAGCCAGCCAGTGTGGGGGGTGCAGGGCTGGGGGACTCGTGTGGTTCTGTAACATGTTGGGGATGCAGATCCCTTTGCTTAAACATGAAATTTATCAGGAAGCCCGGCCCAGCTCATGAGGTGAAGGTGGTGCTTCTCGGGCTGGATTCAAAAGTGGGGGTTTCTTGCAGCTGCCTGACCCTTCCGCCCACCCCTTCCCATCAGATGCCTTCCTCCCTTCCCCCCTTCCGGCAATCTCCATGGAGTGCCCACGTTTCCACCGAGTGCACCTACAAACCATCAGCCCAGTTAACCCCTCTCTGGGAACCAGAGAAGCCATGCTATGGCTTCACATTGTTCGTGGCCTAAGTTCTTCAACTGTCCTGTGTGTGGGAAGTCCTGAATGTGGGCAGGTCTGAGGGGACTGGGAAGGGGGGTGTCATTTGCAATCCAAGTGTCCAGTGTATCTAGGAAAAAAAACCGGAAGAGAAGGGACCTTAGCCCAGGGTGCTCTTCACCCTGGGCTAAGCTCTGGGTTGAAATACCGGTTCCACCACTTACTTACTCATGTGGTCTCAGTTCATCTGTTTAGTAGTAATAAAAGCTTCTACCTTAAACTCATCTAGAGCCAGACATCCTGGAATGTAAAGTCAAGTGGGCCTTAGAAAGCATCACTACAAACAAAGCTAGTGGAGGTGATGGAATTCCAGCTGAGCTATTTCAAATCCTGAAAGATGATGCTGTGAAAGTGCTGCACTCAATATGCCAGCAAATTTGGAAAACTCAGCAGTGGCCACAGGACTGGAAAATGTCAGTTTTCATTCCAATCCCAAAGAAAGGCAATGCCAAAGAATGCTCAAACGACTGCACAATTGCACTCATCTCACACGCTAGTAAAGTGATGCTCAAAATTCTCCAAGCCAGACTTCAGCAATATGTGAACCGTGAACTTCCAGGTGTTCAAGCTGGTTTTAGAAAAGGCAGAGGAACCAGAGATCAAATTGCCAACATCCGCTGGATCATGGAAAAAGCAAGGGAGTTCCAGAAAAACATCTATTTCTGCTTTATAGATTATGCCAAAGCCTTTGACTGTGTGGATCACAATAAACTGTGGAAAATTCTGAAAGAGATGGGAATCCCAGACCACCTGACCTGCCTCTTGAGAAACCTATATGCAGGTCAGGAAGCAACAGTTAGAACTGGACATGGAACAACAGACCGGTTCCAAATAGGAAAAAGAGTATGTCAAGGCTGTATATTGTCACCCTGCTTATTTAACTTCTACGCAGAGTACATCATGAGAAACGCTGGGCTGGAAGAAGCACAAGCTGGAATCAAGATTGCTGGGAGAAATATCAGTAACCTCAGATATGCAGATGACACCACCCTTATGGCAGAAAGTGAAGAGGAACTAAAGAGCCTCTTGATGAAAGTGAAAGAGGAGAGTGAAAAAGTTGGCTTAAAGCTCAACATTCAGAAAACGAAGATCATGGCATCTGGTCCCATCACTTCATGGCAAATAGATGGGGAAACAGTGGAAACAGTGTCAGACTTTTTTTTTTGCGGGGGGGGGCTCCAAAATCACTGCAGATGGTGATTGCAGCCATGAAATTAAAAGACGCTTACTCCTTGGAAGGAAAGTTATGACCAACCTAGACAGTATATTGAAAAGCAGAGATATTACTTTGCCAACAAAGGTCCATCTAGTCAAGGCTATGGCTTTTCCAGTGGTCATGTATGGATGTGAGAGTTGGACTGTGAAGAAAGCTGAGCGCCAAAGAATTGATGCTTTTGAATTGTGGTGTTGGAGAAGACTCTTGAGAGTCCCTTGGACTGCAAGGAGATCCAAACAGTTCATCCTAAAGGAGATCACTCCTGGGTGTTCATTGGAAGGACTGATGCTGAAGCTGAAACTCCAGTACTTTGGCCACCTCATGCGAAGAGTTGACTCATTGGAAAAGACCTTGATGCTGGGAGGGATTGGGGGCAGGAGGAGAAGGGGACAACAGAGGATGAGATGGCTGGATGGCATCACCGACTCAATGGACATGAATTTGGGTGAACTCTGGGAGCTGTTGATGGACAGGGAGGCCTGGCGTGCCGCAATTCATGGTGTCACAAAGTCAGACATGACTGAGCGACTGAACTGAACTGAACTGACCTTAAACGGCTGGTTGAGGGATTAAACGAAATAATGCTTCTCAAGAGCTTAGCTGGCCCAGGAAACTCTGCTGCTACCGTTTCCCCAAGGGCTTCCCAGATGGCTTCCCTGAGGGCTCAGCGATAAAGAATCTGCCTGCCAATGCAGGAGACCTAAGAGTAAGATCCCTGGGTCAGGAAGATCCCCTGGAGGAGGGTGTGGCAACCCACTGCTGTATTCTTGCCTGGAAAATCCCAGGGACAGAGGAGCCTGGCAGGCGACAGTGCATGGAGTCACACAGAGTTGGACATGACTGAACATGGGAGCTCTTTCTGTAGTGAAGAGATCTGTGCCTGGCCCAGCCTCCTCCCACCCCCCCCACTCCCATCCTCTGCCTTGGAGGCGTCTCCCTGACAGAGGGTCCCTGGGAGCTTGTTTTCACCATCCAGCCCTAAAGCGCTGAGTCCTTGCCATCTTTGCAAACACATCCCTTTGTATCCTCAGGGTATTTTGTTAGCAGCAGCTGACCCAGAAGGCACACACTGTAGCTATTATCTAATCATCTAATAATTAGCTTGACATTTATAAAGGGGCCTCCAGGGCCTTGGGATGACACTGCCTTTTTCAGATGCAAGGATACTGTGATTTTTCACTTGTGCAGGGCAAGAGGGGAGCAGAAGGGAAAAGTGATCAAGGTTTTGCCTGCCCTCAACAGCCCTGAGCAGAGGCAGATAGATAGCTGGGGAGGTAACAGAGTATAATCTTCAGGGCCCCTCAACTGCACAGTCCTGTATTTTCTATGAATTTTGCATCAGTAGTATACGTTTCTTTTTTCCTAAAGACTCTCTCCAAAATTGTATAAACTTCAGACTCAACAACATGTAATCCACCCCTGGGTTTAAAGCAAAGTTGTCTCTTGGGTCTGCCCTGTCTGGAAACTGACCCTGCATCTCATTGCCACGAAGGGTCAGAGAGCGGATTAGGAGGTACAGGTCAAGAAGGGGTTATACTGAACTCACAAACTTGATGACTTGCTGGAACACAAAGGATCCTGGGACTTCCGTATTTAGGGAGTCAGAGAGCTCTGCTCACCACCTACTGGCCGGGTGCCTTGGGTACAGCCTAGGAGCCTCGGAGCCCAAACTGCCCACAGCTTGAGATTGAAGAAAGAAATGGCAACCCACTCCAGTACTCTTGCCTGGAAAATTCCATGGAGGGAGGAGCCTGCTAGGCTACAGTCCATGGGGTCACAAAGAGTTGGACACGACTAAGCAACTTCACTTCCACTTTTGAGACTGATACAAAGAGCCAATGGGTCCTCTGTCAATGTGGTGACAGAGATGGTGGTGTCAGTGGTGATTGAAAAAGCACAGAAAACATTGATTTAGGGATGCAAAAGGCCAGAGATAAAGTCTCTGTCTCGGCCCCTGGCAAGTCATGGAACAAGTTACATAGCTTGTGTGAGCTATTTCTTTGACTAAGAAATAAAATGAGAAATGAAAACACTCCCCACCCATCACTAGTGGGAGCAAAGGGGCTGGGGAGGAGAAAGCAACCATCTGCTCCAACACCTGGAGCATTGCTGTCCTCCAGTTTCTCTTAGAAGCCCCTGGAACAGATGACCAGGGAAAAGCATGTGGTTTCAGCCAGGACACAGAGGAGACAGGTAAGAAGTAAAGGAACAGCACCCACAGCAAGAAGACCAGGCTCTGTCATTGCTCTGTCCATGGTCCCACATCCCAGCTGAGCTCAGATCCCACGACCCTCTGATACCTTTCCTTCCGTCTTCCCCCCATCTACTCGGTTGTTAAGGCTAACATTCCCACCCTCAGCATCTGCTGCTTCATCCTCACCTCTCTGTTCCTGCAGGCCAGCATCCATTTCTTATCTGGACAAGAGCAGCAGACATCTATGTGGCACTGCGGACAAGCAGGCAACAGGTGTGCTGAGCGTTCAGCCCTCTGGGTGGTCAGACCAGGCTTGTGGAGGCTGGAGCCTCTAGACCAGCCTCAAGAAGTCTCACCTGCTAATCTCAGTATGAATTCGAATGTCATCATTTTTTACATTGCTTCCATGTGGGAAGTGCAGGGAAGCACCCACCTCTCAATTGTACTCTTCTGTCCACATGGCCCCAAACCCAGGCAAGGTGGCCAGGTTTATTTCCACAGAGTCCAACTCGGTGCAGCTTGCCTTCAGAATGGCCGTTAGGATTCTGCAAGATGGGAAAGTTGCTGAAACCTACAAGGACGGGTAAGGAGAGCAGGTACAGGGGTCCTTCTTACAGCTTGGGTGCCATGGATTGAGGAGATGTGCAAAGGAGAGCAGCCCCCGAGGGCACCTGGGAAGCTCAGTCCTCCTGCTCCTTCATCTGGAATGGTTGTTCTCACACTCCACAGTGTGCAAGTACCACCTGCTGCAATTGTAAGCAATGCAGATTCCAGGGCCTTCTCCTGCCCCACCCACAGTTTAAGTCAATGTGTTTGAAACCAGACCCAGTGATCTGCATTTTTAGGGAGCATGTTGACTGAGGACAAATATCTTCCTTTGAGAAACAGTGCCCTGATGATCTCAGTTAACAGTAGAGTTCACTCCAGTTCAGTTCAGTTCAGTTCAGTTCAGTTCAGTTCAGTTCAGTTCAGTTCAGTCTCTCAGTCGTGTCTGACTCTTTGTGACCCCATGAATCGCAGCACGCCAGGCCTCCCTGTCCATCACCAACTCCTGGAGTTCACTCAGACTCACATCCACCGAGTCAGTGATGCCATCCAGCCATCTCATCCTCTGTCGTCCCCTTTTCCTCCTGCCCCCAATCCCTCCCAGCATCAGAGTCTTTTCCAATGAGTCAACTCTTCGCATGAGGTGGCCAAAGTACTGGAGTTTCAGCTTTGGCATCATTCCTTCCAAAGAAATCCCAGAGCTGATCTCCTTCAGAATGGATTGGTTGGATCTCCTTGCAGTCCAAGGGACTCTCACTCAGTCTCCTCAAAAGATTGAACAATGGCATATGGGCAGGAATTTGCAGTAAAAAGCAATGTCTCAGCCTAAAATCTCAAACACACCACTTTGAAAAGATAGAAGAATAAGGAATCCTTAAAAATATGGAAAGTGGTTGAAAGGAAGACCATCTGGGCAAACCAAAGTTACTCATCCCCAAGAACATTCTCCCAGAAAGGCAAATTGCATGGAAAATACAAAATGTAATCGTAAAGGAAGCTTTGAAATTCTGGAAAGAATTTGTAACCTGTAACCTATGCAGCCCATTGGGCAGAGTAACACAGCAAACTGTTCTCTAAAACGTGACAAGATGGAAGGTATAGGGAAGGCAGCGAGTGTGTGTGTGGCTGGTGTGTGCAACCTGTGCCCTCACTCACCAAGACTCTGCTGGCTGTTGTGACTTTTTCTGATCCCCAGGTGGAGAAGGGGTCTGGCTCACAGGAATGCCATGAACTTATCAGGCAACTGACACGATGTTTGAAATCCAGGCTGACTTGCAAATGTGAATCACCATCCACTGTGATTCTGTGGCGATGCTGGGCTATTCCAGCTGCAGGTGTTTGCCATCAGTGTGGGGTGTTGTTGCTGCATGCTTCTCTGACTCCTTTTGCACACCATGTGGACCACGCTGTGACAATTCAGAACTCCCGCTTCCGTTGTGGCTCAGCTGGTAAAGAATCCACTTGCAATGTGGGAGACCTGGGTTCGATCCCTGGGTTGGGAAGATCCCCTAGAGGAGGGAAAGGCTACCCACTCCAGTATTCTGGCCTGGAGAATTCCATGGACTGTATAGTCCATGGGGTCGCAAAGAGTTGGACATGACTGAGCGACTTTCATTTTCAGAACTCCACCCAGAGCATGGAGTAGGTGGGGGCTCTGATCTGTTCTGTGTTAATAGGTGTTAACAGGCATGGCTAGAGACTAGAGAGCAATTGCAACCTGGACAAAAACTGGGGTCCTTCCTCTTTGCTGGAGAAAGACTAGGAGGGGGTATTCTGAAAGAGGCAGCACCATCTGAGTTAATGGCAGCCAACTTGGGCTGGCTCAACACCAGTGGGATAGGCACCAGCTGACAGTTTCCCCAGAGGACGTGTGGGATTTCTCAGCTTGTGTCTTCACGAGATCTCAGTGAACTGGCTCCACAACCATGATTCAGGAGAAGGTTGAGAATCAGCAGGAGGAAGAGGTGAGAGAAGAAACCTGTTTTCAGCTCTGGTGGAGGTGCTACTTTTAACTGAGATATCTGTGGAGGAAGGAAACACAGAAGGCTCAGCGGGGTCCTTTTAGAGCTTTAGTGAACACTCACCCAAAGTGGAAAATGGCCAAGTGTTAAACATTGAGCTGAAGCCAAATATTGCTATTATAGATACCCTTCAGGATACAATCAGAAATATAAGACTTTAAGTATGGAATTTGTGCTACACTTTTGTTAGTAAAATGTTCAATGTTCAGATTTCTAGTTTGATTGTATAGAGGAGGGGCAACAATGTCTTAGCACTGTCCACTCACACGGACAGTAAGCCACCTCACTGTCACTCACACGGACAGTAAGTACTCACTAGCCACACATTCTTCAGCCAGTACAAGCTGTTCATAATGGCAATGTCGCCGAGCTATCTTGAACTGTAACTGACTATTGGACTCCTGGCTGTAAGAAATCTCAACCAGGACTTCTTTTCTTTTTTTTTCTTTTGTAATCTCTTTTTATTTTTTATTTTTATATATTTTTTTCTTTTTTAATTTTTATTTTTACTTTATTTTGCTTTGAAAGACTCATGTCATGTGTTAAATAACTAAAAATTAAATGTAGCTCATATGGTTTAATTTGTTTATTTTTATGAGTGCTTATTATACCAAAGAATTCTATCAGGTTTAGAACTATAGTCTGTCTTGTTCTGCCCTGTGGTATCCATGTAATTGTTACAAACAGCCCTACAGGTGGCCACAATCAGATCCAGCATTCAAGGTACCTCCCCCACGTGAAGCCTCAGGGCGGGGCCTTGGGTGAAGCCTTGGGCTCAGAGTTCAGTGAGTTCTTGGTGCACAGAGCTCCAAGAACCACTCCAGCACGCTGCCTGCCATGGAGCAGGGTTTCAGCAAGTATTTGCTGGATGAGTGAGTGGCTAAGTGGATGAATAAATGAACAAAGATCTAAGTCAGAGTCAAACTAGGAAGAGTCCGCACGTCAAGGCTCTACCAGCACTAGGTAAGGTGAGGTTTGAGGGGATGGACCTGGAGCCGGCAGGTGTCAAGGCCCAGGGGGTCCAGAGGCCACTAGAACAGGAGCTGAAGGCAGGACGTGGCCACCAAATAAGGCCTGTTAGTAGATCTGAGATCAAGGTCAGAGAAGGACTAGCCAGCCTGGCTCAGGGACAAATCCCCCGAGCCATTGAACTTAAAATTTCCCCATCTTAGGAAAGGGTATACCCAGAGACTGCAGAAGAGAGGAGCCTACATGAAGATATTCAAGGAGACCCAGGAAGGTGTCTAAGAGGCTGTGAATGCATGAAGTCACAGGGGCCATGGCTGTCAGCAGAGGAGGTAAGCCTACGTGTTACACGTTATTTCAGGCTTTGGTTGGAATTTTGCAACCAGGTGTTCACGATAATCAACTGGCTGACAACGATTCTGCGAGGCCTGCAATGTGCCTAGCATTGTGCATCACCTGTTAGGAGTTAGAGGCATGAAACAGTCATCGAACAGATGTGTTTATACTACACATGCATAATGTGTCACTATTCACAGAGAAGAAAACACAGATGTGAAAGGACTACAGCCAGAAAGTGCTGCATGGGCAGCAGAGGTCAGGGAGGGCTTCCTGGAAGAGGGGGAGGACTCTGGACCTGCAGGATATAGGACATCAGACGAGAGAGGGGAAAACATTTACCATTGACTGCTTTGTGATTCCCGACTGCTCAGAACACACCCCTCAGAGCTAAGCAAGACAGTTTGCTAAACTGCAGGAGAGGTGAGGGAATGAATGGAGAAGTCATCCTTGCCTGGTGTACTCTTGGAAGTCCAGCTAACAGTGGGGGGTTGGAACCCCGAGGCATGACCAGGCCGGAGCTAGTTCATGGCAAAGTCAGATGAGTGAGGACGTCCAACAGGGCCAAGGCTCCATCGTCTTTTCTGACACCAGACAGCTGCCCTCCTCCCCTCTGCCAGGTGCAAAGCAGGCTTTGGCTTTATGGTGGAGGTTTTGGCTGGTTTGGCTTGGTTGGGCGGCTTTTTCTTTGTTTTGTCTTGTTTTGAAATGGCTACTGAAGAAGGGAAAGGAGAGGAAAAGATTTTCTTCTTTCTCCTGTGATAGTACCAGTTCTGCCCTTAGATGCAGGCAGGCAAGAAGGCCTCTCTCTGGGCCACAGCAGTTAGCAGGACCACTTTGGCCCTCCTCTGTCTGCACCCCTCCTCACAGCCATCATGCCATGACCGTTAGTTTCCTATTTCTGATGTAGCAAGTTACCACAACCTTTGAGGTTTGAATCCACACAGGTTTATTAGAGTTTGTTGGCAGAAGTCTCACTGAGTATCAACGGGGCTACATTCCTTCTGGAGGCTGTAAGGGGAGGATCTCTCTTCTTGCCTTTTCCAGCTTCTAGAGGCCACCAGCATTCCTGGACTTGTGGCCTCTTCCATCTCCAAAGCCAATAATGACTGATCCAGTATTTCTCACATCTCATCACTCTGACCTTCTCTCCTGCTCCTCTTTTGCTTTTTAAAATATATATGTATGTTTGACTGCACTGGGTCTTAGTTGTGAAACGTGGGCTCTTCGTTGCTGCACGTAGACTCTTTAATTGTGGCATGCAGGATCTAGTTCCCTGACCAGGAATTGAACCTGTGCCCCCCTGCATTGGGAGCGTGGAGCTTTAACCACTGGACAACCAGGGAGGGCCTTCCTTTTTCACTTTTAAGGACTCTGGGGATTGCACTGGGCCCCTACAGATAATCTAGACTATAGTGTATAATCATAAAGCCAGGTGACTGGCAACTTTAATCCCATTTATAACCTTAATGCCACATTACATATTTATAGGTTTCAGGGACTAGGATATGGACATTGGGGGAGGGGGATTTTTATTCTGCCTACTACAGTTGCCAAAGTCAGAGGATAGAATATATTTTATTTAACACTCTGTTGACTTGGTTTATAATTGTATGTATTTTGAGGCATGGTGTGTGGCCTTTGCGCTCTTGCCCCAGCCCGCAAATATTAGGGCTGCTCTGGTGTGAGCAGTGATTGTCCCAGGTGAAGGGTCTGAAGCCTTGTAGTGAGTGGAGTTGTTGAGTATTCCCTGGCCAGCAGCAGCCCCCTCTGGACAGTTTCCAAGGTTCCCCCAGCCAGTTTCTCCAGAGGAACATGTCACCTTCATTATCTTACCTCTGATTCAGATCCAGCTCTGACTTCCAACACTTTACTCTTCTTACAAAAGCATTCCTCCCAAAGAAGGTACATTTCCCATTCTTTTTGCTTTTCTACTTTTACATGAAAAGGGTAGAAACAAGGGAAGAAACCTTCTACTCACCCCAGCCCCAGTAGTACAGATATATCAAAGGATACCCAGCCCCTTGAGAAGCCAGAGCGTGGCTTACATCATCCTGCAGCACACCCGCTAAGCAACTGTGAGATCAACATCTGTTTCCATGGAGACATCACTTCATCACCATTCTCCAGGCAGAGTAGAGAAGTACATCTGGGAGGAATGAATATGCTGGGCTGTGCCAGAGAATAACAAAATCTGGTGCTGTGAGCAAAATAAAACTCTAATCAAGGTGAAAGATTGATGAGAGAGGGCATTAAAGTGAGAGAGAGAGAGAATGGCCACTGGGTGGGGCCTGGGGGACTAACTCATCAGAATCAGATGGACGTGCACATCACCTGCCTCTCTTGATACACAAGGAAGCCCAGAAAGGCCTCAGACTCCTGCTAAATATTGCCCAGTGGTCCACGGAACCCAAGCCTCATGCCCCTTTCCCAAGACCCATCCCCGTGGATGGAAGGCAGTAAGGCACAATGATGCTTTTCTGAGCCCTGGTGGCTCAGACAGTAACAGATCTGCTTGCAACGCCGGAGTGACACGTCCCTGGGTCAGGAAGATCCCCTGGAGAAGGGAATGGCAACCCAGTGTTCTTCTGTAGAATTCCATGGATAGAAGCAACTGAGCGACTCACACTTTCACTTTTTCAATGGTCTTCTCCTGTTGCTTCCAGTCAAGCAGCGATGAATCTTGGCCGTTGTGCTCCCTGCCTTGCTTTGGCCCACCTAGCACAATGCATTCCAAGGCCAGCGGCTCCTGCTCACCTGAACAAACCTTGTTGCTCTGAGGCCTGGCTTTCTGAAATGACAAGAGCAGAAGCGGAGGGGAGTGGAAGGGAATTAGCACTTATTGGGTGCTGGCTCTGTGCCAGACATCACACTGTCTCAGCTAACCCTCAAATCCCGTCTTACAGCCTCATTGTACAGGCCAGAAACTGTGGTTCAGAGAGGTGAGGCAGCTTATTCCATGTGATGAGATGAACAACAAACTTCCAGAATTCCTTACTTTGTGCTAGGCATCATTTTAAACTCTTCACAAGTACTAATTCATTTCATCTTCAAACTGCATCTCTGAGAGGGTATCGTTATCCATCAGGTAATATGTGGCAGAGCCAGCGCTGAGGCCTGGAGTGCCTTCCTACTGCACACCTCTCATGCTGACTCTGCTCTCATGCTGGGGAGAGCCCCTCAGGAAGGTGCGGGGCAGGCACACAGGAATGAGGGCCGAAGGTTGGGCTGTTGAAACTGGAGGCTGACAGCGACTTTTCCTGCTGTCCCAGAATTGCAGCCAGGGACCAAAGCTGAGGATATCAAGGACTGAGGGCCTCTGGTCTGAGCTCAGAAATCTACCTGGGGGTGCCAGCCCCTCCTCACCGACTCAGAAAGGGACTGCCTCCCACCAAATGCCAGGTGCCCTGTCCCCCTACCCACTGGTGGTGCCGGAAGGTGCCAGAGGCCAGGGTGGTGGGGAGGCGGGAGGGGGGGCCTCCTCTCCTGCAGCCTGGGTAGGGGACTATCCACAGCTTGGGGAGGCTGGTGGCTTGGCCCAGGCTGGGCAGATGTTCAGAGCCACAGACCCAAAGCCAGCCCTGGGGCTGCTGCTGCTGCTGCTGAAGGTACAGCAAGAGGCGCCCTGGGGCACCCTGGGAACAAGTATCTGATGCAAGTGCCCCCGCCCCCCATCGTGGGAAGAAGAGGGTGTCTGGCAGGTTCCTGTGACCCCCAAGATCATGTTTAACTCTGCTCTAGAGATCTCCAAAGGCAGAAGCCTTGCCAGGAGGGCTCAGGGCAACAGAGGCTATGTGTCTGCAAGGAAGATAGGGCAGTCCACCCCATCCAGGTCTTCTGCCCCTGGGAGAGCCCAGATGGACAAGCTGGAGGTGCCTGGGGTCTATGTAGATGCTGGAACACGGGTGAACAGACAGCAGGAGCCCTGGAGGCCGCTGGAATGATGGAGCCCCGACTCTGAGCGGGGGTGTGCAGGGGTGCATTGCCGTCAGGGATGAAGATAGGCACCACCCCTCTCAGGAGGGGTTCAGACCCTAGCTACAGAAGGGACTGTGGGAGCCAACCACGAGCCCCAGAAAGCCTTGAGCGCCAACTCTGCTGAGCCCACCAACTTCATTAGCACCACGGCATTGGCCAGAACCACCCAGAAACTGAATGAAGTGGGACACCTCTTCCCCACCACTGAGGATGGGCCAGTCGTGTGTCCAGAGCCTCCTCGCCTTCCCAGGAGGCCCTGTACAAGGAGGGGCTAGAGAGTAAGAACTGGGGGGTTTAGAGTCTGAAGAGGGATATAGAGAGGGAAGTTCAAAGGAAGAATAGAAGGCGGAGTGTGTGAGGAGCAGACCCTTCCCTACTCTCCAACCAGCGAAGCTGCAGGCACTGTCGCCCGACACAGCAGTGCGGAGCTGAGTCTGAGTTAAAACTGATTTGAAGCTGTAAAATAGATCCAATTGAGTCTAAAATACTGAAATAAAGCTGCTCTGGTCATCAGAGAGCCAGAAAAAAAAATGACATCTGACCAAGTTATCACCAAAAGACACCAGCTACCCAACCATTAAAGGCGGGGTTGATGTGGCCCAGGGGTCAGCAAACTACAGCCCTCGGGGTAAGGATGAGGATGGTTTTTATGGTTTAAAGGACTGCAGGCAGAAGGGGAGATACAGACTATATGTGGTCTGCACCGCTAATATTTACATCTGCCTTTTACAGAAAAGTTTTGCTGACCCTATTTGTAACCTAACCGGGGAGGGGAGTGCAGCTATTTAAAAAAGTAAAACTTTCGTATTTTAAATTCTGTAGGAATCCTTCTGTCATTTGCTTCTTTCATTCAACATTGTGGTTTTAAGCCTCATCCATGTTAAAGAGTGGGGTAGTGACTCATTTTCACTGCAGTAAACTCATCATTGCAGTTAGTTCATCTGTTCTCTTAGTGATGAGCATTTAGGTTGCTTTCAGATTTTTGCTCTTCTGCTTCTGGAGATGTTCACGTCTCCTTGTGTCCATGTGCAAAGTTTCTTTGGGATCTATGCTCAGACTTGCTGGGTCAGAACATGTTGTTGTTGATTTGCTAAGTCATGTCTGACTCTTTTGCAACCCCATGGACTGTAGCCTACAAGGCTCCTCTGTCCATGGGATTTCTCAGGCAAGAATACTGGAATGGGTTGTCGTTTCCTTCTCCAGGGGATCTTCCTGACCCAGGAATTGAACCCGTGTCTCCCGCATTGGCGTACACGCATGCATAGTCACTCAGTCGTGTCTGACTCTTTGTGACCCCATGGACTGTAGCCCACCAGGCTCCTCTGTCCATGGAATTTCCTAGGTGAGAATACAGGAGTAAGTTGCCATTTCCTCCTCCAGGAGATCTTCTCGACCCAGGGGTCCACAAGGGAAGTCCATCAGGACACGTGTGTGGCTTCAATTTTTATAAAATAGTGCCAAATCACTCTCTAAAAATGTTGTGTCATTTTATGCCTCCACAGTTAAGTGTTTTGAGGTTATCTTTCTTCACATCCTCTCCCATGCTTGATGTTGGTGGAATTTTTAATTTTTACTAATCTGATGATGAGAAAGAGTATCTCCTGGCTCTAATTTGCCTTTGTCTAGACACAGAGAGGCTAGGCACACACAGACCTTGTGTGATTTTTATATGTTTATGGCAATTTGGGTTTCCTCTTTTGCTCACTTGGGGGGTATATTTTTCTTATTGATTTGTGGATGTTCTTTATATATTCTGGATATTAATTCTTTCTTAGTTTTATGGGTGGTAGTTATCCTCTCCCAATATGTAACATGTTTGTTTTGGTTTTGGTGTTTTTTGAACAACAGACATGTCTGATTTTAATGTAATCAAAATTGTCAACTTTTCTCTCAATTTTGTGCTGTCTCATTTAATCTGATATAAATTTATAACACTTTTTTAGTTCTGCTTTTCACATTTGGATTTTTAATCCGTCTGGAAAATATTTTTTGGTGTAGCAGAAATATTTGGTGTAGCAAAAATACTATTTTTTTTTCCATTCAGATAACCAAATGTTTTCATCCTTTTGCCAAGTATTTGTAATGATTCTTCTGAAATATCTCAGGTTCCAACCTGATTATGGGTCTATCTGAGTGGTAATACCATGCTGTTGTAATTACTGTAACTTTATGTCTTGATCCCTGGCCAGAAGAATTCACCCTTTCTACTTCCAAGTACTTTTGCAATGTTTGGTTCCTTCACTTAGATTCTACAGTTGGTTATCAGGTTCCATTAAAAAAAGACAGAAGTGGATTTTTATTAAGATTGTATTGAAAACATAAATTAATTTGGAGATAATGGGGTTGCACAGAGTCAGGCATGACTGATGTGACTTAGCAGCAGCAGCAACCTTGTTAGGATATTGGCTTTTCACATCTATGAGCATGTTTTTTTCTCTCCACTTATATCACAAGTTATATACTCCATATTGTTTAGTTTCCCTCATTCAGCATAATTATTTTGAGATTCATCTATGTTCATTATTTTTTGCTGCACAATAGTATTCCATTGTTTGGACATAGTTTAATTTGTTTATCCTTTTACCTATTGATGGATATTTGTTACAAAAAGCTGCTGTGGAAGTCTTCATTATCGACATATGTTTTCACTTCTCTTGGAAAACACCCAAGAGGGAAATGGTTGAATCATGTAGAGGATACATGTTTAACATTTTAAGAAATTGTCAAACTGTTTTCCAAAATGGTTGTACTATTTTATATTCCCATCTGTAGTGTATGTTTTCCATACTTCACCGAAAGCTAATATGGTCAGTCTTTTTAATTTTAGCCGTTCTATTAAATGCACTGTGGTATCTCAGTGTAGTTGTTTTAATTTGCATTTACTTGGTGATTTGTGTGGCTAATCACTTTTTCACATGCTTATTTACTATCTATGTATCTTCTTTGGTAACACATCTCTTCAAGACTTTGGCCCATTTTTAAATTAGGTCTTTTGATTTCTTATCATTGGCTTTTAGCCTTATTTATATATTCTGCATACAAGTCCCTTATTGGATCTATGCTTTGCAAATTTTTTTCCAGCCTGTGGTTTTCTTTAGTCTGTTAATAAAATCTTTGGAAGAGCAGATTTTCTTTTAAGGAGCCCAGGTTTATTTATTTATTCATTTATTTGCCTGTGCTGGGTCTCCGCCACTGCATGGGCCTTTCTCTAGTTGTGGCAAGTGGGGGCTGCTCCCTTTGGAGCACAGGCTCTCGAGCTTTGGGGCTTCAGTAGTTGCAGCAGGTGGGCTCAGTGTTGTGGCTTCCGGTCTCTAGAGCACAGGCTCAGGAGCTGTGGCCCATGGGCTTAGTTGCTCCAAGGCACGTGGGATTCTCCCACACCAGGGATCAAACCCGTGCCTCCTGCATCTTTGGCTGGCAGATTCTTTACCACTGCAGCACCAGGGAAGCCCCAAAGCAGAGACTTTTAATTTTGATAAAGTCAGGTTCATCAGTTCATTTTTTCATGGGTTTTTTTTTTTTTTTAGTGTTGCATTTTAGCGATCTTTGCCTAATCCAAATTTACAAAGATTTTCTACGTTTTCTTTTAGAAACATTACAGTGTTAGGTTTTACATGTAGATCTATCATGTTTTGAGTTTATTTGTGGATATGGTGCAAGATATACATTGGATTTTGGGTGTTTATTTGTTTTCTGCATATGGATATTCAATGGTTTCAGCACATTTGAAAAGTAGAGTCCTTTCTCTCACCTATTTAATGCTGGATAGCTTCTCTTGCTGAATCTTGAAGCACTCAAGACCCTCTTTACCACGATCCTCCACCACGTGCTTTCAAGAAAGACAGAGAAGGCAGAAGGCCTTACACATGTGGCAGCTGGCATGAAACCTGCCCCCTCTCTCAGCCCTGACTGCATCCTCCTCCTGCCTGGGGTCCTCAGTGAGCCATAATGCTGGCTTCTGCTCCTTCCCTATGCTTCCATATCCAAGAGCGAGATCTCCGCCAGTCACTAGGCAGGCCCTCTGTTTCCTCAAGAACCTGACAGAGCGCCCTAGAGACAAGGGGTCACACCAGCATCCCCGAGCCCAAGTGTGGAGTCCACCTCATAGACAGCACACTCCAAGAGGGCTGGGATGTGGCACGGCAGCCCCCGAGGGTGCAGAATCCATGCAGACACCCACAAAAGATGTCCGCCATGTTCACACAGCGGAAGAGAGCAGTGGGGAACAATGTGAGTGGTGTGCACCCCTTTGTAAAGTCTTTTTGCTTGTTGTAAGAGCAGAGTGGAGAAAGAGAAGAAAAGAAAAGTAAAAATATCAAGGGAAAATAAAAATTTCAGACTCCTATCCCCAGCCTCTGTGTCTAGGAAGCAAGCTGTGTTATTACTGTCTGTGAGATCAGATTCTTCCAAAAACATTCTATACATAAAATAGCGTATATATGTATGTAGGAGATTACACAGACACACTTGCATATTGAATTTTAATACCAGTTGGAACCATTCATTCATTTGTTCATTTTAAATGGGCTCACTGCTAAGGGCCTGGTCCTTGTTCTCAGAGTCCAGCGTGGGGTACGATAGTCACCAAAAACACCACACAAATGAAGTATGTTTAGAAACAGATTCAGGGAGAAAATAGGTGTGAACGTCTGAACTAAGCCTCGCAGGCGACAGCCCCGTCTGTCACCGTTTGAGGACAGTCACTAGCAAGCTGGCACCCTGGCATGGACACATTCTGAGTCGTCAGTGTGCTTCTGATTAAGACCGTGATTCAGTGCCCTCCACCATCTGCTGCCCAGGACTCCCAGGACTCAGGGCCCCTGCCCCTCCCCGCCCCCCAGGAGTGCTTCTGAGGAGCTACAGACAAAATGATTTCACGTGACTCAGGCAGAGAGAGACACAGCCTGGTCTATTCATGCCCACTGCTCCCCTCCTGCCTGAGAGACAACGGTGGGCACGGCCCTGGCCTCTGAGTGACACGTCTTTTCAGGGGTGTGCTAATGGAGGGATGGTCCCCTCCTGGCAGGGGTCCTCGGAGCACAGGTTGTGATTAAGTTCTTAGAGCAGGAGCTGAGCTCATCAGAGGAGAGTGAGGAGGCATGGCTCCGTTCCTCCTCCTGCCTCTGCAGGGCCCTCCCTGAGCATACCTATCTGTAGAGTCTCCCAAGGGGTCTCTGGTCCTCTGGCATGCCAAGTCCAGGCTGGCATACCCACGTGTTTGCACAGGGCTACCCTGCCCTAAACACCCAGGCAAAGCTCACCAAGTGTCACCAAGGAGGCAAAGCATCTGCCTCCTTGATTGACTCCACCTTTGCCCTGAATCCTGATTGGTCCTGAAATCCCAGAGTTCACATCAGCTCATCCCTTTCCATCAACCCCATCATCTAACCCAGCAGGTCTGCCCCTTTCTTCCATCCTCCTGCTTCTGCCTCCTTTTGTGCCCTTTCTTCCACAAGAGCTCTTTCAGGACACCCCTCCCTGGTCTTGCTGACTCCAGGCTGCAGATTTCTCCCCACCGTCCAGTGGTGTATTTTCCTAAACATGTCTTGGTGGCAGCTCCCTGCCCTCCACTGTCATCTCCTTGGGGTCTACAGGAAAGCCATGAACTCATAGGCCCATGGAGGGCAAACAGATGACAAATAGGAGGGAAGCAGGCTCAGGGAGATAGTGAAGGACAGGGAAGCTTGGTGCGCTGCAGTTCTCATGGGGTTGCAAAGAGTTGGACACGGCTTAGCGACTGTAAAACAACAAGGCTGAGGGGACTCGATGAAGGGCCACAGTACAGAGGGGTGAGAACTAGGGCTGAGAACTAGGGCTGAATGGAGAATGCTTGTCCTGTTAGGGGCCGCTATCACTCGGCAAGAGCCAAGTGCGGCTTAACGGAGCTAAGATCCCAACATGCCAGACCTTTCAGACTTTCATGAGAACCCAGCTTTGCTTACAAAAATCTCTTAATTTATAGCAGTTGGTAACTAATCCACAAATGAAATGCTGACTAAAGTCCTTGTTCCTGCATTGCGGTCCATTCTTGGTCTGGATCCCACATGTGATTCCAGCGCCATCTCCTGACAGCTGACCGCCCTGCCCATGGCCAGAGCTGTACCAGGCTGTGCTGTGTGCTCAGCCACTCAGTCGCGTCCGACTCTTTCAAACCCATGGACTGTAGCCTGCTAGGGTCCTCAGTCCATGGGATTCTCCAGGCAAGAATACCAGAGTAGGTAGCCGTTTCCTTCTCCAGGGGATCTTCCCAACCCAGGGATCCAACCCAGGTCTCCCACATTGCAGATGCTACCATCTGAGCCACAAGGGAAGCCCACGCTGTGACACTTGGCTACTCACCATTCCCAGGACACGTTTTGGCCCATCACATGGACACTGGTCCCCTATCGCCCTGTCCTTTCCTTTCCACATCTCTCCAAACCCCACCCACCTACAAAGGGTCACCTTGCTGCCATCCCTTTGCCCCAAGTCTGATTACCCTGTCTCCCTCCACTTCGGTGCTTCCCCTGCATGCTGCCCCTCTGTCCTGGTACAAGATACAGTCCGACCTGTGTCACCAGCTGTGTGCACTCCCATCGTCCCTGCGTGACTGGAGACCCTTAGATGCAGACCTTGTCTTCTTCACAGAACCTGCATATAGTAGACGGCTGAGATGTTTCAGAAATTGGGCTAATTAGAAGTGAAGAAAGTGGACCCCCCTAAATGTGTACTGGGGAGTTGGGGGAGTTCTGTGTTCCAACCCCTTTGCACCCAGCCCAGCTGATCATGCGTGGAGAGCCGCACCTGAGGATGCTCTGAGTCACCATCTGAGCTGCGGCCTAATAGGCTCCGCAGGCCTGGTCCTTAGTAATCTGGCCCGCTTCTTGTTTCCCATTCCCCTCAGTTTATGGCTAAAAACATCTGGAGGAAAATGGGCCCTGCCAGAGCGCGCACCCCTCCTCCTCCGGCACCTGAAATCCTGTCCCCTTCCGCCCATTTACGACTATTTGCTGTGGAAACGGCTTGCAGAGCGGCCCGAGGGAGCTAGTGAGAGAGCACTGTTCACGTTGGAGCCGAGGGCCTGTTTCCCATTCTGACCCCGAGGAGCGAGCGGGGAACCTGGGCCAGAGCAGCCCCGGGAGGACTGCGAGCGCAGGAAACTGCTGGCTGCTTGGCCAGGAGGGGTGAGTGGGGCGTGGGGAGGTGGCCTCCAGATGTGGGTCCCAGAGGCCCCAAAAGTTTGAAGCAGCGCTGTGGGGAAGAAGAGCGCCCTGGACAAGAGGCGGCTTCGTCTGCCTCCCTGCTCACAGGCCTGGCCGCGTGGTCTCTCCCACGTGCACAGCCCCTTGGCCCAGCACGTTCCTCCGTTCCCCAACCAGGTCAGCTCCCCTGCAGGCGCCCCTGGTACCCCTGCGTTGGGTTTACATTTTTATGAGAGTTGTTGTCACTGGAGGGCGCAGTTTATGCTTGGTGATCATATCCTTGGGCCGAGAGAGACTCACAAGCTGCTAAGAGACAAACTCCACTGGCAAGGGCTCTTTAGTCTGTGTTCAGATCTCTCGTTCAACAAGCTCCTTTTAAGCTCCTCCTGTTTGCAGAGCGTGTTACTAAGCTCTGCAGGAGACAAGGCACAAGCCAGAAGTCCTTTTCAGAAGGCTTCACAATCCATTAGGGGAAGTAAAACATACACGTCTTCAAGTGCTACAGACCGTAAGAAAAGTGGGGGGGGGACCCCCAAGAGCGCAGCACCTACGTTTGTGCAGATATGGGGAAGGGCATCCACAAGCAAGGTGCAAATGGCAGGGTGTGGGGGGAGTGGGTGGGGTGGCAGTGGGAAGATAGCAGAATTGGGGCATATGAGTAAGGTGGGAGAAGGCCGCCTCATTGAGCGCACTCACTGATGGCTTTTCAGTCTTTGGGAGCTGGTGGAAGTCTTGCTTAGGTGGAGGGCTTTTGCTTTAGGGATTCCCTCAACAGTCACAGACAGGAGCTGGTGGTGAACAGAGGAGCTGGCTGATGCAAATGGGGTCTCCTTTTGGGTCAAGAGACTTTCAGTGCTGACATGGAATCACTACCAGACATGGACTAATGAAGGACTCAGATCTCATCTGCAGCACCTGCTTTGGGAAATCCAGCACTGCCAGCCCCTTGGGATAGGGTACTGACCCCAAGGTCAAGGCAAGGCCCTGCAGCTTCCTCTTTCAGGAGGTGGTTAGCTGCCAGGCACCTCCTCCCTGACTCTGGCCTTGACATTGCCAGTTCCTCTGCTCCCTTTCCCTCTAAGTAAATAACCATCTGGTCTCCTCAGAGCCTCCACAGCCTTGCCAAAAATCACACCATTTCTGTATGGAGCCAAGCATCTGCCTGGATTGCTTTAGTACAATACCCTCTGGGGCTTCCCAGGTGGTGCAGTGGTAAAGAATCCGCCTGCCAGTGCAGGAGATAGAGGAGTAACGGGTTCGATCCCTGGGTCGGGAAGAGCCCCTGGAGGAGGAAATGGCAGCCCACTGCAGTATTCTTGGCTGGAAAATCCCATGGACAGAGGGGTCTGGTGGGCTATGGTCCATCTCAACAAATCAGACGTGACTGAGCAACTATGCACAACCACACACAACATCCCTCTACTCAAGGTCAATGCTCTTGCTGCACAACAAGAACTTCTACAACTCCTCCTACATATTTGGAATTACTACCTTGAGCAAAGTGAGGCACAAGTCTTCCCTTCCCCTCTCACCTCCTTGTGATGAAGTCCTGTCTCCTCCAGAGTACTCCTTCTCCACAAGTTAAAGGGCTGACTTTTGTTGGAGGTGGGGAGGGACCCTTTATCCTGGTATTGGAGGGCTTAATTTTTGCTTCAAAGACTCCTTCCCAAGAGTTCCCATAAGGCCTAGGAGGTTTATGCAGATTTAGCTCTCCTCCACTTCCCCACCCCTCACCTGTACCAGAGTACTTGGGCAGATTGGCAGAACAGGCAGGACTTTGACCCAGGGCCACACAGCTAATGAGGAACATCTTCATGATTCAAACAGCATCCATGTTCTTCTACTTAATAAGCCTCCCAGCTCTGCTAATAAAAGCTCTACTCAAAGAGAAGCCACATGTGTCCTGAGCTCACTCATCCAGCACGACAGCTGTCAGGCCACAGGAGGCCTATGTTCTACACAGATTTCTTATTTTTAGCTAAGAATGATCTAGATCTTATTAGCTGCTTCAGTGATCAACTGCATACTTTTGCACAACCCGTCAGTTGGAATGATTAACCCCGTGGACCATTCACATCAGAGGGAGACCATATGCTTTTCAGAATAATCCCTGGTACCCTCAGAGAAGTGAGTGACTCTAGTCTGTTCCCCAGTAGAGCTGTGTGTGATGCAGATTTGGGGAGCATTAGCATGCTGCCGTGATCAGCGCATGAGCCAAAGGAGCTGTGGACATCATCAGCCAGCCCTCCCCACCTTGCTGCCATTCACATTCTTTGCCTGTTGCCCTTTTCCAGGTCTGGAGCTGCACTGTAGTTCCATGGGACCTAGACTAAAAATGACAGCTGCAGACCTGGGAAGGACCTTTTTCTGGAATGATACCAAAGGATGATTGTCAATCAACTTGAGGACCTCAAATGAAAGGGATGTGGAGATACACTCAGGAATTGGTCTCTACATCCATTCAGTCCATGAAGGACTTGTGATCATCTGTTCCATTTGGAGAGGGCTTCCCAGCTGTGCCCACATTGACCATTTTCACTGATCTACCCTGGGAAATGGGAAAAAATGAGATTCACCCCACTTTGCAGTTGAGAACATCAGAACTCAGTGGGACTGACTGGTTTGCTCACGTCTTAAATTCTGCCTGCGCAGGTCTTCCTGTCTTGCCTCCTTACCACATAGTTGACCACTTCCCCATGACTGACTTGGCGGCCTCCAGGGCCTGCTGAGCTCCAAGTGGCTAAATTAGGTCTTGTTTCTATGGCATGGTAAGATTGATGCCTTCCTGTCTTCAAGGACTGACTGATTCTTTCTAGGTTCCTAGAAATCCTCCAGCTCTGAGGAGACATTGGCTGCTGTCTTCTGGCTCTGGGCCTTATTCCTGCCTGGAGGGTTATGGAGGAAACCAGAGCTCCATGTGCACACTAGTCTGACCTTGGGGCAGCAGGATGTGTCCAAGGTTATGAATTTTGGGAATCCGTATGAGCCCAGTCAACACTTAGTGTGCCTGACTTCCATCCAGCGTCTATCCTGCCCCAGCCTGCTAAGTCGCTTCAGTCATATTTGACTCTGTGCGACCCCATAGACGGCAGCCCACCAGGCTCCTCTGTCCGTGGGATTTTCCAGGCAAGAGTACTAGAGTGGGGTGCCATCGCCTTCTCTTCCTGTCCCAGCCTAGGGAAATCCATTTCCCTGCTGGCCCAGGGACTTTTGAATTGGGTGCCCAGAGGTCTGTCTGGGCTTCAGCAGAGGGGCTTTCTCATCTAGTATGGAGATCCCAGGGGCTATGTGACTTGAAGACCTTGGAGCTGTGGCTCCCAAGTGCCAAACTCTTAAGCCTCCCTCTCCCCACACTCCAAATTTAGGTCTTTATGAAGGCTAAGTTTCTTGCAAAGATAATTGCATATCACAATATAATGATGGTAACTTGCCCCTTTGCCTCTCTCCTGTGGCTCTGGTTACTAAGGCACTTCAGCTCCTCTACTGTCTCTGAGCCTCGCAGCAGCCCTTTGAAATAATATTCAAGTCTCTGAAGACTCGCTCTTCCCGTTGCCTGAATCCTGTCTCCACCCTCTTCTGCTTCATCACCCCCCACCCCCGCCTCCCACTCAAGCCACGTCTCTACCTGGAGAATGCTTCCTCAATTAGGACACAGCTAGAACCTGTCACCGTGTCGCTTTTCACCTTTAGAACCACTGTGGGCATAAGCCACATCTGTCTTTCTGTGATCCCACCCAGCTAGTGCCTACCTTCTCTGAGAGTCCTTACCACATCAATGGACTTGGGGGTGCCGAGCTCAAAAGATGACCCCCAAACAATTCTGACTCTTCCTGTATGTGCTTTCTTCTGCCCCATCCAGAATCAGAACCTATGTCTTCTCTGCTTGAATTTTGGCTGGGCCTGTGGCTGCTTTGAGGAAATGACTGGCACCTTCTGCCTCTTTCCTCTTGGGATACTTTTCCTGGGGCGCTCCTTGGAGTCCAGCCATGAAGCATTGAGAAGCCCATACGGCAGAGCTAGGCCACATGTAGTCCCTCCAGTTGCAGCCTCTGCTCCACTCTCTGCTGCTGCCATGTGAGCAAGCCACCTTGGATGTCTGGGCCTCCAGAGGACTGCATCCCTGGCTGACATCATGTGGAACAGAAGAACCACTATGCTGAACCCAGGGAACCAACACAATCATGAGATAATAAAAGAGCTATTTGTAGTCACTAAGTGTTGGGTGATTTGTTCTAAGCGATGGAAAACTGAAACAATTTGTTTGTATGCCCTGCCAGACTGTAAACTTCTGGAGGACAGGCACCAGTGTCTTGGTCATATTTATGTGCCCAGCACCTAGTGCAGTGGTCTAGCTCAGTGGTTAAGAACTCAGAATCTGTTTTCAAGGGGCCTGGAGTTGATCTCTACTCCACACCAGTTGTGTGGCTGTATCAGTCAGGGTTCACTTAGGGCAGAAGAGCTACTAAGAGTGTTATAAGCCTAAGAGACTTATTCCAGGAATTGGACCTTAAGAAAATATGGCAAGAGCTGGGAGGATGGAGGTCTAGAAGGGGAGTCAGAGGTTCAGAGTGTCTACTCTGTCTGTCTGAAGTGAAGAAGTCAGAGCTTTCTGGGAAATGATGATACCAAACATGCCCAGCCCCTAGAGTAGATGGACAGGGCATGCGTAGCAAGGTCCAGTGAAAACTGGCCCCTGTCTACCTACTGCCTCTGCGGACTCACTGTCAACCTTCTGGTTGGGAGTGGGGGGCCTCTATTGTTCTGGAGGATCAGCAGTCAGAGTGACAAGCTAGATATGAAACAGAGGAGAATGAGGACAAGCTGTGACCTGCTAGACGCCTTTTGCATCTGTCCAACACCATATGCCACCAAGGTAACCTTCAGAGAATAATGGCCACTGCTCCACTTTCACTTTCTAAATCTCCTATAACCCATAGCCAGATGGGGAAGGGAATCTGGGAAGTGTAGCTCCCATCTAAACTGGACTGACAGCACCACGCAGCTTTTGGCCTGTAGCAAATTACTTTTCTCTGAGCCTTGGTTCCTCATTAGTAAAACAGAGATAGTAATACTTACTAAACTCAGATTACTGGAAATATTCAATGAGAAATACACGCATAGTTGTCATATTCTAAATTCTCAATGCATGTTAGCTGTGTTCTTTGTATTAGAAGAAGCCTATTCATGTTTGTTAGATGAATGAATTGAAACTCTTTGGCAAGGCATAAAGGGGGCAGGAAATAAGTCATGCCTTAGAAGTTCAGGGCCAAGCTGGAAGACTGTGGACCTCTTGTGGGACGCTTGAGGCCAGAATAAATCTAGAAAATGTCTGTTAGACATCATCTGCGCCAACTGGCATTAAGAATCAAGAAACCAGTACTGTGAGTTCAGTCCCATTTCATATCAATCCATCAATTCAGCTCTTCCAAGCCCAGATAAAGGCTGCATGGAGACCAGGGTGTCCAAGTATTAGAAATCCTGAGTCCTAGTCCAACTCTGCCACTACTCTATAAACTTAGGTAAACCCTTCATCTGCTATTGGGCTCTGTCTTCCCATCTGCCCATGAAACAGCTGGACCAGATGATCAGAGGGTCTTTTATGTGCTTTCCTTCCACAGGGACCACTGAATGGAGGTGACATTCAGTTCAGAAAACTGCAGGCCCCTCTAGAAGGGTCAACTATTCCACCTCACAGTGAAAATGAGACCACTTCATATGTGCAACTCACACTAATCTATAATGCATGCATTCCAAATTATGAGGATAAATCTGAAATGCATGGTGGTAGATGCAGAGCCAGCCCATATTAGCTACCGGGGGGGGGCAGGAAGTGATGTGTTTTTATCACCTACAGTGTATCATGTGTTTGACACTCATCATTTTATCATCCTTATGGTGATGCTGAACCGAGTGTTATCATCCCTAATTTCCAGTTGAAGAAATAGAAGCTCAGAAAGTTTGAGCAGCCCTGAGCTCTGCCCAGGTTCAAGCAGTGGCTCCATCATGACTCTGAGGTTGAACTCAAACTGGGTTGTTCTCAGAGCCTGTGCTCATTTCACAGCACAAACTTCCCTTTGGGAAAGTCCAAAGTTCTACCCTCAGAATGGAATGACTTTCAGTCTCTGCTGAAGACAGGCAACTGAAGCTGGAGCTTTACTGACAAGGTAGGTAGGAAAAAGAGCTGTTGGCACCAGAGGTCAAGTCATGGTGAATGTCAAGGGTACAAATGAGGGCAGGGATGCCAGGCCAGGCTTCACTCATCATATGCTGCTGTTGCTAAGTCGCTTCAGTCGTGTCCAACTCTGTGTGACCCCATAGACAGCAGCCCACCAGGCTCCCTCATCCCTGGGATTCTCCAGGCAAGAACACTGGAGTGGGTTGCCATTTCCTTCTCCAATGCACGAAAGTGAAAAGTGAAAGTGAAGTCGCTCAGTCGTGTCCAACTCCTAGCGACCCCATTGACTACAGCCCACCAGGCCCCTCCGTCCATGGGATTTTCCAGGCAAGAGTACTGGAGTGGGTTGCCATTGCCTTCTCCATCACTCATCATATGGTATTAGCTAATTCGTGAACACCAGTATTAGGGCTCCGAGGGAAGCAGAGGGTTCTTAGCCTTCTATCTTTAGTTCGAGAAAGGAGAGGGGGAAAGAAGCCAGCATTGAAACTGGACCTGTGGTGCCCCATGAAGATTTTGCTCTATCATGGGAAGTTTTGCAAATGCGGACATTTCCTCCCCTTTAATTCTCTAAGGCTGCCCAGAATTTCAGAGATACTAGCCATAGTGTGTGTCTCCAAGATATCTGCCAACAGTGGGTGGGCCAAAACCAGCTGTGGGAACTAGGACAGGATCTGGGGCCTGGATCTGCACTAAGCAGATATTTGACACATAGCAGGACGTTGATTGCGGAGAAGGCACTGGCACCCCACTCCAGTACTCTTGCCTGGAAAATCCCATGGACGGAGGAGCCTGGTAGGCTGCAGTCCATGGGGTCACGAAGAGTCGGACATGACTGAGTGACTTCACTTTCACTTTTCACTTTCATGCGTTGGAGAAGGAAATGGCAACCCACTCCAGTGTTCTTGCCTGGAGAATCCCAGGGATGAGGGAGCCTGGTGGGCTGCTGTCTATGGGGTCACACAGAGTTGGACACGACTGAAGCGACTTAGCAACAGCAGCATATGATGAGTGAAGCCTGGCCTGGCATCCCTGCCCTCATTTGTACCCTGTTCACTGTGAGGTGGGAGAGGAAGATGCTCCCAGAAGGAAGATTTCACAGTTAATGGAAGGAGGGAGCCGGGGTGAGGAAAGGAGGTGCAGCAATGTAGCAAAAGCGTGCGGGTAGCATTGCTTTTTACAATCCACACAGGAAGGATGAATGCAGGGGCCCCAGAGTCAAACCTGCTGAGTTTTCCAATCTCGGCTGTGATTTTAGGACCTTGGCTAAGTCACTTAACTCTCTAAGCCTCAGTTTCCTTGACTGTAAATCGGGGAGAGCAGTAGGTACCGCTCTGCAGTAGACTCCTACTCAGAGGCCCTCAGTGCAGTGTGCTACTACCCTGGTGAAGTCCCCTTCCATCCTGACTCTGGGCGTGGCTCTGTGACAGGCTGTGGCCAAAGGGACATGTGCATGGGTGAAGCTAGCAGAGGTTTGATAAGCACTTGCACACTGGAGCTGGTCCTTTGAGGACATCTCTTCTTAGAACCCAACCACCACACTGAGGAAGCCCGGGCAGGCCTGTGGAGGAGAGCAAGGCCTGGCCCCACTGAGCTCCCACCAGTCAGCAGCAGCGCCACCCGCCAGCCATGTGACTGAGGCCACTGTGGACCATCCAGTGGGTCCAGAGCCCTGGCCAGCACCATGTGAAGCAGAGGAAGTGCCTGGGCAATGCACAGAATCACGAGAGAGAGTACACGGTTGTTACCGTAAGTCTCTAGGGCTTAGGAGGTTTGTTACCCAGCAATAGAAAACCTAAGCATTGTCCCCTGAAATTCCAGGGAAGATTCAAAAGGATAATCCACATAAGATGCGCAGCACAGCACCTGGTGAGAAGCAAGTGCTCCATAAATGTAGTTACTGTACTGTGGCCATTTATCATCCACCAGCCATGGTGGCTCATATGGCAAAGAATCTGCCTGCAGTGCAGGAGACCTGGGTTCAATCCCTGGGTCAGGAAGATCCCTTGGAGAAGGGAATAGCAACCCACTCCAGTATTCTTATCTGGAGAATTCCATGGACAAATGAACCTGGTGGGCTACAGTTCATGGGGTTGAAAACAGTTGAACATGACTGAGCAACTTACACACACACATACACACTCACACAGCCATAGAATATTAGCCCTTATCACTATCCACACACAGACAAGAAGTTTGCAAAGCACTTTCCCATACTTATATTATGGCAATAGAAACCCCAAAAGGATTAAGGACCACGCCCACGATGACTCAGTGCCTACATGGTTCGGCTGGACCCAGACTCACAACATCCATAGCCTAAGCATCACACCACATAACCCCAAACATTTGCTCACATACGTGACGACTGGTCTTGGGAAGAAATTCAACAGCACAGACGTAACGCTTCCTTAGAAAAAGCTATCTTAGGATCCCATCCTTAGTGTGTGATTAGAAGCAGAATACTTAGAGCAAATCTTAGGTTCCACATCTCACAAGTGGACGCAGTGCCTGGGCCTGGCTTCCAGCATGGAATGCTGTGAGATTCAAAGCAAAGTGTGTGTGGAGGAGGGGGATGGGTTTTTGGCAGTTTTCTGCAGAAATCTGTGACAGGGTCTGGCCTCTTCCCATGCCCAAAGTGGGCATGCACCCTGCACCAGATGATGAGGGGCACACAGTAGGCCTACATGCCCTGCCTCAGAGCATGTGGTGTCCGGGAACCTCTGCCCCCACTGCTGATTGGGGAAAGGGTGCCATGGGCCTCATCACTGACCAGCCTGCTTCTAGCCCCCAGCCTTCAAGAGAGAAGTGGTGAGCAGAAGCTGCCCTTTGTTCTGCCTGATAGCACCCCCATTTGGATGTGCGTAGCCCCCCTCACACTCCTACCCCCTGACCTTCTTTTCATCCAGCCAGAAAAGGTGACGCACTGGCCCGGCCGCTCCCACATTTGATATTTGTCTTCTCATCTCAATAGGAAGACTGTGGGGATGTTTCCCAAAAAGTGAGTGGGGAGCACGTGGCTTGGTTGAATGACAGATGCCTGCAGTGGAAAAGTTGATGACTCCTCAGGCCTCGAGGTGTCCGAATAAAGCCGGGAAAGGACTGAATGAACAAGCCACGTGTTCTCTGGGAAACAGCGTCTTGGCAGCCGGGACCGCAGGGAAAGAATTTTGATGAGCATAGTTCTTCCAGCTCCCCAGATCTGACACCCTTACACAGCCAGAGGACGGTCATCCAACCCAGGAACTGAATGTTCCTACAGGAGTACTGACTAACTTACAGAGCACAGGCAAACCTGCCAGGATCCAGTCTGGGGTCCCCGTCTGTATTTAGCGTCATGAGTAAAGTCACAGGTGGCCTCAAGGCAGCCAGTCCCATGGCTCCTCAGGACCAGTGGGGGTGTCGCCACAGCAGGGGCGGGCAGGGTGGAGCTGGCCTCTGCAGGCCTCTCTCCTTGGAATGACCTCCTGGCTCCTCAAAGCCCCATGTGGCTGGCATCTGGCTGCAGGCCCAAACTCACCTATCACTGTGGGTGCACCCTCCAGGCAGCCTGTCTCCTTCCTCATCACTCGCTGCTCTGACAGGGCCCAACGGGGAAACGGAATCTGCCACTCAGTCCCCTGCAAGTGTGGGTCCCTGATGGTACTCTCCCAGTTCCAACAGAGGTCTTGCAGAATAAAGAGGTGAAGAAAGACGGACCCTCCCATTAGCCTGCCCGTGAGATGGGAAATACCCCTTGTGGGCTATGGCCTTTTGTCTGCAACACCTCTTTCCCCGGGCAGTGGACTGAGGGTGGGTGCCCCTGCTCACCTACCACATGCGGGGCCCCTCCAGCCCCGCCCGCGCCCAGACTTTGGCACCAGTAACAGTTTGTGCTTTGGGCAAGATGCCCTCTCTTGTTGACCCTCTTCATTTCTGTCTGGTTGGCTTCACACCTCGTAAAATGGTTTGTTTTTGTTTTGCAGAGAAGGAAAGCTTGTGTGTGGGCAGGAGGGACAGAGAATAAAGCCCCCTCATCTTTGCTCCCTCTTTTGTGCAGGGCCCCACAGGCAGTGAGGAGATAATAAATATTTACTGAATTAAATTAGCTCAAACTTCATCTAGAGCATCTCAGACCAAGGGCTCATTTTACAGATGAGGGTGTGGGGACCCGGGGAGGGGACGCCCTCTGTGTGGGGCCTGAGAAGGGTGGACACACTGGACGCTTGTTAGTATTGTCTGGGAACCTTGATGGCACCTTGCTCAGTTGGCATCCTGACCGATTAAGTCAGAATTCCAGGTGGAGGTGTGAAAGCTCTGCAGGTGATCCAGGTGATCTGGTTGGCAGGCCCTGGCCTCAGGGGGAGGTGAAGGAAGAGCCTATATGTGGAGACAGACCAGAGAGGGTGCTGTCCGTGCCCCTGCCGACCCCCACCGAGGAGGGGTATCTTTGGTGAGTTGAGTGGATGGAGAGAGCACTGGGCATTTCAACACATGCGCATCTTGTGTCCTGGCCCTGCTGAGAAACCTGCACTGCGGTTGGATGACCCAGGACAGGCTAAGGGGCAGCAAGGCATCCCAAGGTGGTCCCGAGCCCAGATAGAGAGAAAGGGCCAAACTCAGAGTCTCGCTGTCCTGAGGGACAAGACAGGACCCCAGCCCTCCACGCCCAGCTTTCTCCAGACATCTGTGCCTTCTTGTCATCAGCAAGAGAGCTAAAACAAGTATGGATCCTAAAATGGATCCTAAAATCTCTCAAGGCAGCAATTTTGTTTACCTTTTTCTTACTCCAAGGGCACACTTCAGAGAGACCGGAATGATGCAGGCTCGCCTATCATCAGGAGACACAGGGCCACCCACTCGGGGACTGTGCAGTCATTTTCTGCCCCAGACTGCACAGCAGGAATGATGCAGGCTCGCCTACCATCAGGAGACACAGGGCCACCCACTCGGGGTCTGCGCAGTCGTTTTCTGCCCCAGACTGCACAACATTGCATTGAGTTCTGCAAAAGGTAAGACTTCTTAAAAATAATCACACACCATTTCACACCTAAAAATAATTCCTTAAGATCATTAAATATCCAGTTAGTGTAACTGACTATCTCATAGTTTATTTTTATGGTTTATTTACTCAAAAGAGGACCCAACAAGATTTACCCACTGCATTTGATTAATGTGACTCTGAAGTCATTTTTAGTCTACAGTTTTTATCAGTTATAAGCTGGATTACTTCCATTGAGAGAAACTTTCCTTCATCAAATACTTAGCTTGAGATACCATTTATGTAGGAAAGGAAGGTTAAATGCTAAATTCTTTTCCTCTAGATACAACTTTTCAGAGTAAATAGTTATCCAGCATCCTCCAAATGTATCAGTGTGTGTTTTCACTTTTGTATTTATTTTGAGCATCATTAACACTGGGCTTTTACCACACTTGACATCTTTCTCTGTATTTCTTTTTCTTTTACTGATATTCAAATTGTCCCTCTTTGAGCGGTGGGAGCTTGTTTAAGCTGGCTCCTGAGTGTTTTGGTCCTGACATCAAAGGTTTTTTGGGTTTTGTCGTTGTTGTTGTTTTTAATTTATTTATTTTTTATTTTACTTTACAATTCTGTATTGGTTTTGCCATACATTTGTTGTTGTTTTTTAAATTTTATTGAAATATAGTTGATTTACAATGTTGTGTTAATTTCTGCTGTACAGCAAAGTGATTCAGTTACAGGTATATATATTCCTTTTCATATTCTTTTCCATTATGGTTTATCATAGAATATTGAATATAGTTTCCGGTATTACACAGTAGGAACTTGTTGTTCATCCATCGTATAGAGAGTAGTTTACATCTGCTAATTCTAACCTCCCAATCCTTTCCCATCACCCTTTGGCAACCACAAATCTGTTATCTATATAGTATCTCCTAGTGTGTTTCTGTTTCATAGATATGGTCATTTGTGTATATTTTAGATGCCACATATAATATTATTTGATGTCATATGGTATTTGTCTTTCTTACTTTGCTTAGTATGATAATCTCTAGGTCAATGCATGTTGCTTCAAATGGCATTATTTCATTCCTTTTTGTGGCTAATATTCACTGTATGTGGGCACCACATCTTCTTTATCCATTCATCTGTCAATGGACATTTAGGTTGCTTCCTTGTCTTGGCTATTTTAAATAATGCTGCCATGAACATTGGGTGTATGTATCTTTTTGAATTGTGACTTTATCAGGATATCTGCCCAGGAGTGGAATTGCTGGATCATACGGTAGCTCTACTTTCAGTTTTTATGAGGAATCTCCATACTGTTTTCTGTAGTGGCTGTAACAAATTTATAGTACCATCAACAATGTAGGAGGGTTCCCTTTAAGCAACATGTTCTCCAGCATGTTACTTATAGACTCTTAAAGTTTTATTTTGTTGTTTGTATTTGACGGCACTGGGTCTTTGTTGCTACGCATGGGCTGCTCTCTAGTTGCGATGTGTGGGTTTCTTGTTGTGGTGGCCTTGGCTGCTGCAGAGCACACGCTCTAGGGGGCACGGGCTTTAGTAGTTGCAGCTCAGGGGCTCTGGAGACCATATAGATTCAGTTGTTGTGGTGCATGGGCTTAGCTGCCCTGTGGTATGTGGAATCTTCCTAGATCAGGGATCAAACCTGTGTCCCCTGCATTGGCAGGAAGGCTTCTAACCACTGGACCACCAGGAAAGTCCTAGACTTTTTGATAATGGTCATTCTGACTAGTGTGAGATGGTACCTCATTTTAGTTTTGATTTGAATTTCTCTAATAATTAGTGATGATGAGCACTTTCTTATGTGCCTGTTGGGTCATCTGCATATCCTCTTTGGAGAAATGTCTGTTTAGGTCTTCTGTTCATTTTGCTATTGGGTTGTTTATTTTTGAGCTATATGAATTGTTTGTATATTTTGGAGATTAAGTTTTCACTGACCTCGAGAGTCTTTGAAAACTTCCTTGCTTTTGAAATAGTATCTCAGGATGTCCAGGTTTACCTTCTACAGTCCTGGACCATTTGTCCGAGAATCTCTGGTTCTTTTGAATGGAAAATGATTTTCCATTATCTGGAAACTAGGCTACTCAATGGTTGGCCATTATTTATGGCATTTTCAATGGACAGGACAACCAAGTAGCTCTCTTCTGTTTTTGTTTCATTTTCAAGACCAAATACATCATAAATTTATACTGATTATTTTCAGTCCAAATTTAGGATTATGGGGATTTTATTGAAACTTTTAAAATTCTATACTTATATATCTTTTACACTGAAGATCTTGGTTCTAGCAACATTATCATAATCACTTATATGCCTAAATTTAACAATAAATGCAATAATTTCAGAAAATAAACTGGTATCATTACTAACAAAATGATAATAAAAAGTTTTTTTAAAAAAATTCTTTTTGCCTTAAAATATATACTGTTAAGCATATTATAATTAACTGAAACCATTCTTCTGTGTGTAGTTATTCCACAAATTTGATATGTTAGGGTCATTTGTTTAATTTTCCTTTTTATTTTTAGATTTTTTTCATTTTTCATTTAATTTTATTTAAAAACATTAAAAAAATTTTTTTGGCCACGATACACAGCGTGCAGGATATTAGTTCTCCAAACAAAGATTAAACCTGGGCCACCACAGTGAAAGTGCTGAGTCGTGGTTAGTTTTACAAAACTCTCATTTAGTTTTATAATTATGTAAAACATTAACTTGGTTGCAAAGTCAAGCATATAGCATAAAATAAGGTACATAAAAGAAATCTACTTCCTATCCTAGTCCCATCCATCAAGCTCCTTCCCTCCTTGCATCTGTTACCATTTTACTTTTATAATTTCTATGTTAAATTATTTTGAATGAATTAGCTTTGAAATTAAGCATGTGTGTGTGTATGTGTATGGCCTCACCTTTTTTGATAAAAGATAGCATAACTATATACCTTGGTCTCTCTCTTTCTTTTTTCACTTAACATAGTATTTTGGAGAAATGTTTCATATCAGTGTATGGAGCTGTGCATCATGCCTCTATACAGAACTCAGTCATAGAATTTTATCATGGTGTATTCAATCATTCCCTACCTCAGACATTTAGCTTGTTGGTAGTATTTTCCCTGGTGGCTCAGAGGTTAAAGCATCTGCCTTTAATGTGGGAGACCCAGGTTCAATCCCTGGGTCGGGAAGATCCCCTGGAGAAGGAAATGGTAACCCACTCCAGTATTCTTGCCTGGAGAATCCCATGGACGGAGGAGCCTGGTAGTCCACGGGGTCACAAAGAGTCGGACATGACTGAGCAACTTCACTCACTCACTCACTCAATAGAGCTGCAATGGGGAGTTTTGTGCATGCATCTTACTTTTTTTTTTTTTGGTCAGTGCATTTTTGGGGATAGATGAATGCATAAGAATTATGTTAAATATTGGAAAATTCTTTATTTTCTTGGGCTCCAAAATCACTGCAGATGGTGACTGCAGCCATGAAATTAAAAGACGCTTGCTTCTTGGAAGAAAAGCTATGACAAACCTAGATAGCATATTAAAAAGCAGAGACATTACTTTGCTGACAAAGGTCCGTCTAGTCAAAGCTATGGTTTTTCCACTAGTCATGTATGGGTGTAAGAGTTGGACCATAAAGAAGGCTGAGCACTGAAGAACTGATGCTTTTGAACTGTGGTGTTGGAAAAGACTCTTGAGAGTCCCTTGGACTGCAAGGAGATCCAACCAATCCATCCTAAAGGAGATCCGTCCTGAATATTCATTGGAAGGACTGATGCTGAAGCTGAAGCTCCAATACTTTGACCACCTGATGGTGGACAAAGAACTGACTCATTTGAAAAGACCCTGCTGCTGGGAAAGATTGAAGGCAGGAGGAGAAGGGTACAACAGAATATGAGATGGTTGGATGGCATTACCAATTCAATGGACATGAGCTTGAGCAAGCTCTGGGAGTTGGTGATAGACAGGGAAGCCTGGCATGCTGCAGTCCATGGCGTTGCTAAGAGTCGGATATGACTGAGCGACTGAACTGATTGGAAAATTCTCCTCTACAGGTGTAGCTGGGTGGAGGTGAGATTAGTTGGACAAGACTCTTAAGGATGCACATTTAAAAAGATAATTTATTTATTTATTTTGTGCTGTACTGGGTCTTTGCTGCTGCGTGGACTTTTCACTAGTTGAGGCAAGCAGGGGCTACTCTTTGTTGCAGTGCTTGCGCTGCTCATTGTGGTGGCTTCTCATGGACCCTAGGGCACTTCGGCTTCCGTAGCTGTAGCACGTGGGCTCAGCAGTTGGGGTTCCCAGGCTCTAAAGCACAGACTCAACAGTTGTGGTGCACGGGCTTAGTTGCTCCATGGCGTGTGGGATCTTCTTGGACCGGGGATTGAACCCAAGTCTCTTGTATTGGCAGAAGGGTCCTATCCACTGAGCCACCAGGGATGTCCTCAGGATGCACATTTTGAGTCAAGTTTCTGCTTTTAAGAATTTGGTTGCTAATATATTTTGGTAAATCGTACCATCAATCAAAAATGATTTGATTCATGTAAAAAAAAAAAAGCTAATTATTTCCCAGAAGTAGATGGGTTTGCATTTCAAATTTTTGTTTCTGTTATGTTAAATTTATAAAATTTTGCACCCAGCTTTTTAGTTCAGGATTCTTTCTGAACGACTTCCAAGGAATCATTGTTTAGAATTTACTGTGCAAAAGGAATTGGTGAGATGCTGGGCTAAACACTGGTCAGGATAAGAGAAATATGAGACATTCTTATCTTGGCTTTCCAGAAGCTTATAATCCAGCTGAGGTGATAGGACTGAAAAATAACTATAACATAAGATAGTATGTAATACAGCTAAGCAAGATTTGCAGAGAAATATCACCACGAGAGGAGGACATTTCAAGCTAGCTTGATCAGGAAATATTTCAGAGAAAAAGTGGGATTTGACTGAATTTGGGCTGTGAAGGAAGCACCTTTATGAGCGAAGGTGGGAAAAGGCAGGAGGCATGTGAGTTTTAGGCTAAGGTCCACATCTGGGGACGATCCTGGGCCCAAGGTTAGGCTGGGTTGGGAGGAACAGGGAGAGAGAGGTTGAATCTGGGCTGCCTGACATCATTAGGAAGTCACTGAGGGCAATGAGAAGTGGGGTTCCATGATTAAACTAGCACTGTGGGGATATCAGCTGGGTCCTGTGGACAGACAAAGGCATCATCTCCTGGAACAGGGAGAGCTGGTAGGTGGTGGACTTGCCAGATTTAATGTAACAGGAATGAAGAGCTGCCCCTGAGGAGGAAGGCACACGTGGGGGTGATGACCTGACTGTCAGGGCAGGTGAGGGAGGGATGAGTGACATGGTGAGGTTCTGTGTCTGCTGTGCTGGGGGAAAGAGGACTGCATTGGCCAGTAGGGAGAGAGCTATACTTTCACCAGTTTTGCATGGAAATGCTGTCCATACTGTCTTAAGTCCGAGTGATCTGGGTGGAGGTCATGACTGAAGTCCTCAGAGGGGCCAGTTGTTGATGAGGTTGTCCGTGTGCAACTCTGGAGAACGCGTGGGCTCCCCAATGTCCCCTGGGGAGAGGGAGAAGGTGGCCGAGCTCCTCTGTGTCTCTCAGTGCAGGATCTGGGACTCTTGCTGGAAGTCGTGCCAATTTCCTCCCGACTCCACTGGGAGGTTTCCGAAGTTGCAGAGTCGAGGTGGACATCTGGCCATCCAGCATCATTTTTATCCTGTTCTCAATAGCAATCCTCTTAAACTTCATCCCTTCCCAACACCTTGTCCCTGTGGTCCAAGGGGACACCCTCCAGACTTGGCTCTAGGAGGTGGTAAGTAACCCAGGGATGCGACCCACCTAATATTTCCAGGCAAGTGTGTGGTTCAGGAATGACCATTGTAACCCAATTTAGAATTTGTGTTGTTCCACTGGGGAAGGGGTCTCTCTGGCTCTTTCCCACTGGATTTGAACCTGAGAGGATGTAAGGCTGAGGTGACTGTGGGCATCAAGTCACCATGTGGCTCCTGGGAATCAAGTCACCACCACCAAGAGAGCACAGGTTGTCTTTTTAAAACTGTTTTGGCATGAAGAGTGCATGCCTGAGTGCAGGTTAGATTCTGTGACATCCTATGGCCTACTAGCTGGCATCCTACCTGCCCTTCACAGGGGGTTGCTGAAGCCCTTTATATAATTTATCAGTGAAATGAGTGATGTGGAAGCACATGGGTGACCAGAAAGACCCTGCTCTCCTCTCCCCTGTCTGATCAGATTATAGACATCCCAGCAGCCTGATGACCGCCATCCTGGCAACCTGGCTCTTTGGGTCCTGCACACCCCTTTCCCAGAGAATGGCGATGGGCGCTCCCCTCAGAGCTAATCTTTCTAGCAGATGCTCATTGGAAGATCTGAAGACAGACTGGGGCGCTGCAGAGCTCAGGTTCTGCAGGGAAAGAAAATCATTTTCCTTCTACCCTTCTGGGTTCTTGAAATATCAGATAGATAAACAAGAGGAGAATAATCAAAAATTGATTAGCATGTATCATCCCTCCTGTATTCATGGAGATACCCAGGGAAAACTGAGTAACTCCCTGAGGTGGCTTAGAATCCAGGCTGAAATACTGCTTAATGGAAAGGGGAGGGAGAAAGTAACCTTCTTAGGGGAGAGTGAATGGTGAGCAGGAAAGATGGGACCTTGGAATAGATGGGGGTGTGGGGGTGGGGTGGGGAGTATGGCCTTTTGTGACAAAGTGTGTGGGTGTGTTCTCTCCTCTCCTGTGACAAGAGTCAGTCAGTTTGATGACACCGCCAGGGAGGGGGTTTATGGAAACTGAGTTCCTTTCGGAGGATCTCTTTAGGTAGAAAAGGGGAGTTCAGAGATAGGCCTTCCCTGTATTTGCTATTTTTCAAGTTCCTACAACTGAAAATAATCAACATACCAACGTGGTCTATGTGGGGT
This sequence comes from Oryx dammah, assembly GCF_014754425.2. Taxonomy (NCBI): domain Eukaryota; kingdom Metazoa; phylum Chordata; class Mammalia; order Artiodactyla; family Bovidae; genus Oryx; species Oryx dammah. Next base: position 68,436,080 of record NW_024070209.1, read on the forward strand.
GGCATGCCCTGAGTGCCTATATGCATATATTGGGGTGGGCATATTCTGCTTCCCTTAAGTCCCAAGACTTTGTGTCTGTTGGCTAAGTATGTTTTTACGCACTTGTCAGGCTTTGGTAAAAGGTTTGCCTTCCTCGTTCCAGCTTCCCTGACAGTGGAGGAGCAATGAGTAGAGCCCCACTTGCCTCTTATAGCTGCTGATGTGGATATTTCCCGTTGAGCCCCCCTTTTGTGGAACGACCACATTCCCCTCAGGCTGAACTGAGAGATGGAGGGAGAGAATGTTCTGGGGACATTCACTGAGCCCTGAATTCGGCTGTGGCCCCTGGGCTTTTTCAAGGATGAAGGCATTATATCCCCTTTTTGCTCTGGCATTTTGTTTCAAACATCCGTGAAAGAGAGTCCTAACTGATCAGCTCTTCCCCAACAGGACACATGGCGAGACTGTAATGATGACACTCAGTCATCTCTGCACGAACAGAAGTCCAACACACATGTAAACTCTATTCAATTCATTCCACTTTATTCTGGGATGGATACTAGAGACCACAACTCACAAACATACCAGTGGACATTGAAAACTAAGGCCATTCTGTGAGTTATTTTTAAAACCTAGTGTTTTGCACATAATGATCTTTTTTAAAAAATGAATTACCAAAAGCAAGATTTCTCTTCTGAGATAAGAATAGAAGGTTGGCACAAGACAACTTTAGGGCCGTATCTAATCTGAAGTTCGTCATGTGACAAGAGCATCTTTGTTTTCTACAATAGAAATCACAGCCCTGAGGCAACCACTACCCTCAGCATCAAGTTCTCTTTTCCAGATGTCATCATAAAGTAGTACTGACCACAGTGACCAGTGTTCTATAAACCATATTTCTCCCAGTGAATAGCAAAGAGACTTTTACCTAAGAGACACACTGCAGGATTCTTGGAACAAGAAAAAGAAAGGGACCTGTAACTAAGGCACTGAAAGCACATTATTTATATAAAGAAATGTAAACAGTTTAATACCAACAGGCTCCCTCCATTAGTCTCTGTTATAAAAGTGCACAAGGGCAGCACGGTCAGGCGCGTGAAGTCCGGGTGAGATGGCAACGTCTCCCTGGAGTTTCAGCTGCCGACGGTCGACAACGTCTGACCTGGGGCTGTGGACGTAACTCATTTCAAAGTGACTCAAGAGGAAGCTGTGTTTTAGTAGCATGACAAACAAGGAAAGGATTTTACGAAGGGCTTTAAATTATGGGCTCTGACATTTATTTTTCTTTCAGTCTTCCACCACGTTCTTCCCCTGAATTTTACAATTCCTTTGGCTTGTTTCATCAGAGAGGCCTGGTGGGAAAACTTGTGGCCTCATCAGCGCCCTTCCTTGTAGGTTCCTATTTTAAGTGTAATCTTTCACGTCCCCCATAAACCACACTCGCTTTATTGAAAACGTTTCCAAATGGGAACGATGTGACAAGTGGACACACAGCACTGTAAACATTTCAAACTCCGCTGAGTTTACTTTTGATGGACTGAAAGGGCTCTAAGATGGAGGCGAGGGCCCATATGCAGCCAGACAAGGGGCTGCTGAGTCCAGAGGGAGGGTGGGAGGTTGGGAGGGGCTCCTTCCTGGGGCCAGGCAGGACTGAAGCTGCATTAACCTCTACTTGACACTACTAATCTCTTCTTGCTATCCGTTTTAGAGCCCAAATCATGGACCATATATTTCTTTAAAGAAGAGAATAAAAAGATGGGTAGGAAAACAAATAATTACAATTTTAAAAGAAGCCTTATTGCAACCCCCTCCCGGCCCCCTCTAAAAACACAAACAAAACACCCCCCCCTAAACACACAAAAAAACACCCCCAAAAGGCAACTTTTTTCTTTTTAAAGTTACCACTTCTAAGTCTTAGAGCAAGTACAGTATCTCAGTTTCTGGGCTTATGAGTTCTGGGCACTAAAAAAGGGGCTTGCATTTTATCATAAAATATGTTTGTTTTTTTAAAGACCAAAAGAAATCATGTTTTAAAAAGGAAGAGTTCCCGCTTTACAGGTTTCAGAGAGTTAAAGAGGACCGGCCATTAAAGCCAGAGGAGCCATGGGAAGCTTGGAGGAAGGGTTAACCGCCTACATTACTAACACCTGTAGGGTATAAAGTGCGGCCTCTCTCTCACCCAGGACAAAGGCAATCCTGATTGCTAAACTATTTCTTGTTTCCAAACATAACTAGAAGAAGTCTGAGAAAGACCTAAATTAAAAACTTCTTTCATTGGGGGTTGGGGCGGGGGAGAGGTTTAAAAAAAATAACCACCTTAAAAACCACTGAAGAGCTGGGTCTGGAGCAGATGTGGGTAGTAACGAATCAGAAGCCCCAGCAGTACTGAAAACAGCCTTGGGGGAGGAGTTAAATAGGCTGGGCCTTCAGTAGAGGCACTAGTTAGAACTCTCCAAGTGAAGGTGGTGTGCTGACAGAGGGCTGCTGCAACCAGGACCTTCCAGAAGAGTCTGCCTGGTAAGTCCAGCTCACAGCGTGCTTGCCTTTCCTGGCGATGCCTGTGTCCACTGTTCACTGGATGGAAATCACCGTCCAGCAAAAATAAGACATCACTGAGAAAGCACTTGCGCCAAGAGTATACCAAGCTAGAAAGAGTGTTTGAGGCTGGTTCAAGGCAGGAATAAGCAGGCAGGTTTGCTTTACAGCACAAGACTTTTAATTGCCCCATCTTTTCTGCTACTCTGACCAGCATTCCCATTCGGACTAAATAAATAAATAAATTTAAAAAGTAATTGCAAGGCTCCAGTGGAGTGGAAACCTCGACCACATTTCTTTTTTTTTTTTTTTTGCCTCAGAAGGAGACTGGTACTGTTGGCTTGCTGGATTTTCCACTGACTCCAAACGACAGGAATATTTAGGAGAACAACTGGTCAAAAGTGGGCTTAAATTTTACTAGTGAAAGAGGAAGCCTGAGACTAAAAAAGAGAGAGATCCCTATCATTAAGAAAGGATTCATTTTTGTCACCATTTTGATTTTAATAAAATTTGTCAAGGCTACAAGGGTTGAATAATTTAGATTAAACCATCATGGCCCTGTCTGCAAGTGTTTTTGTTGTTGATTTAGTGGCAGAGGTTAGACACACATGCACATGTAGAAGATACAATAACCTTCCTTTTTGTGGCAGGTTTTAAAGAAATATTTCAACTAAGACACAACTTCAAAAGTGAGTTTCTGATGGCAATACCAGAATGTTCTCAAAAAGGTAAGTGACTTTGATGTATACCATTGTTAATGCAGAAAAGTGACACCTGCCAACACGCTGTAATGAAACAAGTGCTAAATATGCAAAGGTACACAGAAGTGAAGAACTGAATTGTTTGAACTCTGAGCTTTAAAAATTTAAACTAAGGTTTCTGAGTGGAGAGCCTGTGGTTGCTCCCTGAGACTCGTCTAGGTCTTATTTTCTGCGTGAGAAAAGGGCACCGGTGGTTTTCTGATGTCTCGGTCAGTGCAAGGCTAAATGCCAAGGCTTCATGAATAATGAAGGGCTTCCTATCAAAATGTTTGTTCAGCTTAAGGAGAAGGGGTTTTTGTCTTCTGGTCTTAAGGAAGGATGCAAGGGTTTGATTGGCATGGATAGGGGTGCAGGGACAGCGCCGAGAGGGAGCTGGGTGGAAGGTCTCTCACCTCCACAGTCAAGTGCCAGCACTTGACCTGGGCTGGTGCTCAGGAGCTTCAGCTCTGCCTCCCATCTGGGGAATTTGTCAGGAAGCAGGACTGGACCTGTAAAATATCTGTGTACCTTGACTGCTAACAGCCTGATGATTGTTTAACTCCGGCCCGCGTTAGTTTTGCCGCCATCGCTCCCTGCTACACAGTGTTGAAATTACATTCAGAGATTTAAAAAGAAAAAAAAATCATGTGTGTAGCAATATTGTTCCACAAAACTAAGTGCAAAATATCTTTAACAAATAAGGACGGTTGTAAGAAATATTTGACACAGTCATGCAAAAATGCATCTCCATTTACAAAGGCTTAGAACATTTCTGAAATATGCCCTAGGCTTTTCCGCCGTGAACCTTAACCATCTTACTCGTTTTTCTTTGCGTTTAAATGTGGCTGTTTGTGTAAGAAGCGGTAACATGCAAGTTCGAGGATCTCCAGTCCACCAAATATTCTCTCCTGCAGCACGAAGATGACAATGATGATGATAAAATACCACCGGACAAGACTGTACAGGTAGATGAACAGGCACATTGTAGGGCTGAACAGGGTCCAGTAGAGGATGGAGAGAAATTTGACCACCAGGACCCTGAGCTCTGACTTGCAAGGAGGAACGGCCGTCTGCCCTGTGAAGGAAAAATTCTTCTCCCCTTGATAGAAGGAGCGCAGCCTCTCTTCTTTCTCCTCCCACCGCTTGTGGCACCAGAGCTGGAGGTCCTCCTTGGACTCGGGGAGGGTGTTCACGGGGTACCGGTGGACGTGGAAGTGGATCTCCTTGGGAAAGTCCCCGAGGAGGAGGTGCTTCTCCGTCTGGGGAATGTTGTGAGGGTACGCCACCGTGATGTCATGGACGGCGTCAAGGTTCTTACCTAGGTTTTGGAAAAGATAAAAATACAGACAGAGTAAAGATCCATTTGGACAGCAATGCTGATTCACACTGAAGGCAGGGGAAAAAAAAAATCAGGACAGAGTGAACCAAGATGAACAAACAAGGGCTATAAATACCTGTGTTCCTGGGCACTTGCATCAATATTTACCCGTCACTTAGTTTTTTATCTGCTTGCTAATTACCACAAAGACCTTTAGAAAGAAATTATCTTTGTTCCTAGAAATAACAATCTGCCATTCAAGAATTAAATAGATAAGCACCTTAAATTAGATTTGAGATAGGAATTAAAGAACGCAGCTCTTCTCCACCAACAGGATTCACTGTTTAGAGATCTCCTATCAATAGACACCCTCTCTCCAAATAAAAAACTTTCTTACTTTTGACCCAATATCACTATGAAGGCTACTGGAAAGAAAAACCCCGTGTCAGAGTTGATACAGTGGTCAGAGACATGCCTGAAAACTTCCATATGACTTTTTAATTTCTAGAAACATCAGTGTGAAGTCAAATTCAGAGACTGAATGAGACCCTGACTTAGTATGCCATCATCCTTACAAATTTCATTGTTTAGTTACTGTGGGGTTAAATGTTTTCAGCAAAGTCATATGCCAGGTGCTGGAGATGGAGAAGTGATCAAAAAACGCCAATCCCTAACTTCACTCCAGAGCTCACAGCAGTGTCAGGGAGGCAGGCAAGCAGTGTCCTAAAGGGAAGCCATCGCAGGTGAACCTCCCAGCAGACAGCACTGGAGGGCTGAAGGCACTGACTGGGCTGGAGGCATCCAGTGAGGACCCTCACTGTCAACCTTGAGGATGGGAACTCAAGTCTGTAGGTGATAGAGAACCTCTTAAGCATTTTAAATAGATAAGGAACCAGAATTTGTTTCATTTGAGCAGGGGTTAGCTTGAGAGCAGTAACAAGAATAGTTTGGAGAGGACCAGGGGCAAAGAGGTTAGAAGAGTAGTTTGGTCATTACAAGGCAAGAAATGAAGAGGAGGTAGGGCCTAAAGGAAGTGAGGTGTTCAAAACACATCACAAGGAAGGACTGACCTGACAGAGTGCTCAACTGGAGGGGGTTGAATGAGCCCAGGTTTATTTCTGTTTGGGGTTCTTGAACGGACTGGGGAAAGAGGGGATCTCTGAGATCAGAAATGTGACTAGAGTGCCATCTTTAAAGAATCAAGAGGATCACCCATGGAATCCTGTAAGAGGCCCAGGGAGGTTAAGTTTTTGGCCCAAGGACACACAGTGTGTTGATGCATAATCTCTGAATGTTGCTTTCTTCCATACCAAGTTATCTTCGGTGAGAGACTTTTGATGTGAACTCTTGATTCATCATAGAACTCTATGATGTAGGCAAAATTAACCTGTGGTGGAAATCAGAACAGTAGTTGCATGTGGGGGTGGGGACTGGTGGGAAGGGAGAATGAGGAAATTTTCGGGGGAGGGGGGGCCTGGGGGGGGTGCAGAGACATTCTGTATCTTAAGAGTTTGGATTCCATGAAATGGTACATTTAAGACCTGTGCAGTTTCACTCTCTCCAAATTTTACCTCAATCTTAAGAACAACAAAGATATGAAGCAACTTCCCCACCTTATATCACCATGTTTCCCTTCCTCCTGAACCATTAGTTTGTGCTCAGTTTCTCTGTAAATGCTGGCAGTCAGCCTCCTCTCCTTTGTGATTTACTTTAGGGAAAGGACTAGATTTCAATCTGGTTTCAGAACTGTCTTATAAAATACTCAGCCCTTAAGAGCTATGTCATAAGAAATGAGAGTACCTGTATCAACATGGTTTAGACTCAAAACTGAAGGGAAGTCCTTTCGGGACGCTGTGCGCTGTTTACCTGGTGGCAGAGGAGGCAATGAAAGGCTGGCGGAGGCAACTCCAGGGCACTCGTGCCTGACAGCCTGGGGGGAAAACGAGGCCTGGCCTATTCGGCTTCAGAGGAGGGAAATGGGTCCTGTGGTGAGAGACCACAGGAAAATGTTTAACAACTGTCAAAAGGTGATGTGTCCACTGTTTGAGAAAAGGCTGGTTGACTCCGACCTGGTGGGCTGTAGTAGGAACCTACCCATAGGAAGGAAGGCTGTCTGGTCAGGCATCCAAAGACCAATTCTCACTGGTACACTGAGCTCGATACATCCACTAAGGTGGTAATATAATATGTCTTACCTGTTAACCTCACCTGCATTACAAATTGATCAACCCTTTGTCAGTTCAACATTAATCATGATTACCCTGCTCTGTATTGATCAAACTTTTCCCTGACAAGTGAGTTTGAGGTTTTAGTGCCCCCTCTACCTGCAGAACTCAGAGCCTGTTCATCGATGCCCACCAACCAGAACCATAATCCTTGTATTATCACAAATTGGTAGCAAAGTCTATAGAATACATACTATATAGTAGTAAGAATCTGAAGATGTCCTTTCTGCATTCCTCTTAGCAATCTGTAGGGTAGGAGGTGTGTGTGTGCACACAGACAAGTGTCTGCTCAAAATACATACAGTGAGTTTGGGGACAGAGATGGTACCACTTACAGAAATGTTCTGTGAAAAAAATTCTAGATGTATTGTAGTGCAGAGCATGAGGGCTGTGGAGGCAGACTGCTTGGGTTCAAATCTTAGCTCTGCTTCTTAGTAAGTGAATGAATTAATCTCTGTGGTTTATTTATTAGCTCCTAGATCTATAAATTACCTCATAGGTTGTTGTGAGGAATAAATGAGATAAGTAAAAACACAAAAAAGGATCTGATATGTACTAAGCGCTCAACAAATGTTAGCTGCTGTGGCTGTTAATGAATCATAACACTAGCATGTCGGGCTCTAACATGAATTTAGCTTTGAGTAAAAAGCAGAGACATTACTTTGTCAACAAAGGTCCGTCTAGTCAAGGCTATGGTTTTTCCAGTGGTCGTGTATGGATGTCAGAGTTGGACTATAAAGAGAGCTGAGCACTAAAGAATTGATGCTTTTGAACTGTGGTGTTGGAGAAGACTCTTGAGAGTCCCTTGGACTGCAAGGAGATCCAACCAGTCCATCCTAAAGGAAATCAGTTCTGGGTGTTCACTGGAAGGACTAATGTTGAAGCTGAAACTCCAATACTTTGGCCACCTGATGCGAAGAGCTGACTCATTTGAAAAGACCCTGATGCTGGGAAAGATTGAGGGCAGGAGAAGGGGACGACAGAGGATGAGATGGTTGGATGGCATCACCAACTCAATGGACATGAGTTTGAGCAAGCTCCAGGAACTGGTGATGGACAGGGAGGCCTGGCGTGCTGTGGTTCATGGGGTCACAAAGAGTTGGACATGACTAAGGGACTGAACTGAACCGAGTCCACAGATGCCAGCATGGATAGTGGGGAAAATACTGCATTCAAGCATCTTCTTTAAACCACTGTCCAGGGCACTGCTCTTCTGGGCCCTGAAGACACCAATTACAGACCGTATGTCTTCCACATAAGACAAATGTTCAAACTATTATTTCACAAAGTGGCCAAGGACACTGCTCTGCCTCAAATATTTCAGACTCTTTCCCTGAAATATTTTATCTCAGCTTTATTCAATGACCAGCTCAAATTCTAAGGGCTCTAAGAAGAGTTTCCTTATGTATTCAGGCCAAGTGGTCTTGCCTGCAGTGAGTGCTTAAGACATATGTTTTGATGTGCTCATTTGGGCATTCACCCGCCATCCTGCAGGACAGTATGAGAAGCTCACGAGAACCCAGTGTCCCAGGAAAACAAGAATCTTAAGGGCAGGACCATGTCTTTGACTGCTTAGAACATGCTGCCCTGAACTTAGAGAAACACATATTTTACTAATATCTATAGTCTATCTTCTCATCTAAAGATACAGGAGGGAATTATCATGCCTTCTGCATGAGGCTGTTAAAACAATTTAGTGAACTTTTATACACAAGGCTCTCTGCATAGGACTGGCACATGGGAAGTTCTTAAATGTTAGCATCTGCTACAACTTCTATATTCAGTTAATGAGACTGACTGGCTCCATTGGATCTTTCTGCAACTTGGTTCTGTGAATTCTTGGTTCTGAAAGAATTACAACAATCTTGGGTGAGGGTGTTGGGAGATCACTTTACAAAAAGGCAATATTCCAGAAATTTCTATAAGTTGCTTGTTTGGCATTTAGAACTGTGGAATGATAGAACTCAACATAATTAAAATAGTATTAAATAGTATTTAAATCCTATTTATATTTAATAGTATTTAAAATACTATTAAGATATTATTTTAATTATGTTGAGTTCTATCAACATAAGACTGCTAAGAAAAGAGGTTACTTTTCACACCATCTCTTCAAGACCTCCTGCCCTGGGGCCTCTACTACCAGGGGAGGGGAGTCCTTACTACCAGACAAGGTATCTTCCTCCCAGGGGTAGGCAGGCTTGCAGAGCTTGGTTCATATATAAGTGACAGTAACGAAATGGATAGTCAAAAGTTGAGATGTGCCTTTATTTCGTTTACCAATTTATAATAGCTAAAACAATGCATAATAGATTCAGATAAGCTCCGGCAATGACAAAGAAGTTACACTACCTTTATATTTTCTGGTACGAGAACAAGAGACGTTTTAGTATGTGAATCATGATGGTTGCCATCAGTAAAAGCCATTCTTAGAAGACTGTATTGCTTTTTCAGTTCAGTTCAGTTGCTCAGTTGTGTCCGACTCTTTGCGACCCCATGAATCGCAGCACGCCAGGCCTCCCTGTCCATCACCAACTCCTGGAGTTCACTCAGACTCATGTCCATTGAGTCAGTAATGCCATCCAGCCATCTCATCCTCTGTCATCCCCTTCTTCTGCCCCCAATCCCTCCCAGCATCAGAGTCTTTTCCAATGAGTCAACTTTTTAGATAGTTTAAATTAAAAATATAGATGCTCTCTGCCTACATGGGACTTAGAAAATGGATCTGCTGTTTCTGATACTGTGTCTACTGGACAGTTTCATACTTGAGTATTATTTTGAAAAGCAACCATTCTGTTAGAAGAACAACACTCAGCTGGGTCCAGAGATGTTTGTTCTCTAGAACAGAAAAAGCACTTGCTTAATATTCCAAGTCTTAATTTTCAGTCTCAGACTGAGACTGGGGGAATTCTTAATACTTCAGTTGTGTTTAACCAATAGAAGTTTAAAAGGTATTACTAGACTTCATGAATGTCCTATGCAAAGAGCAGTTCTCCCCAAATAGCAAGGGGGCCAATGATTATCAGCAGAGCTCTACTCACCAGGAATGGGGGAGGGCCAAGTCTTTACACATCTGTATGTTTAAAATGGAAAGGACCAAGAGAAGAAATCCCAGTTTGCCCAGATTGAATTATACAGTTCAGTGGCAGAAAAACAGAAATGTTATTTTTCTTTCTTTTTTAATCCAAAGTGATCTTTAATGGGGCTTTTCCTGTAGCTCAGCTGGTAAAGAATCTTCCTGCAATGCAGATGACCCCGGTTCAATTCCTGGGTCAGGAAGAGCCACTGGAGAAGGGATAGGCTACCCACTCCAGTATTCTTGGGCTTCCCTGGTGGGTCAGATGGTAAAGAATCTGCCAGCAATATGGGAGACCTGGGTTCGATCCCTGGGTTGTGAAGATCCCCTGGAAAAGGGAAAGGCTACCTATTCCAGTTTTCTGGCCTGGAGAATGCCATGGACTGGACAGTCATGGGGTTGCAAAGAGTTGGACAACTTTAATGAAGTTGATAACAAGTGTTTTTTCTTTCCCTGTACCATAATCAAATGTATGCAAAATATACAAAAATTTAGAATTTCATTTTAATGCGTGCTTTTAAAAAATTATACATATACTTTCTATTAGATCTAGATCCATAAATCTACCTATATGTATTGGAGAGTTTTCAATAAAGCAGCTTGTCATTTAAGATGTGTTTGTGTTAAAATGCTGAGGTCACTGGTTTTGTGCACTACTTTATTAGATTGAAAAAAAAAAAACAGGATAAAAGTGGGAGTTAGTACCTAAGCAGTCATTCACTGTGCCACTTTGATACTGAATAGTACATGTCTAAAAATAAGCATGACAGACCGACACTAGTCTGTACACTTTGAAGAACAGCTTTGAATGGACAGATTTGGATATATTTAGACAAGAAATACCAATAAAGAAGAAATCTTTCAGCGTCAAAATAATGGGGCATGCATGAATCACTTAAAACCAACTAGTATTAAGGCTCAAACAGTACCATTTTCTTTGTTAGAGAAAACATTACTGTTCCCTCGTAGGAACATTGTTCATTTTTCCTTCTGTACAAATTGGATGCATATGGAACAAAAGGTGGTGTCAGGAGGCTTCCAGCCCTACCTCTTATCAGCTCTATGACTTGGCAAGTTCACAAGAAGCCTCATCTGTAAATGCAAATGAAAACAGTAGCGACCCTCATAGGGCTTTGTAAAGATCAGTTGGGAACAAGACTGCAGGATGCCTACAGAAGGGCTTGGCAGGTGTGTGCTCAAACTCTGTTATTCCTCACATGGTAAGGTCACCGACAGCACCTGTTTGGTTTCGGGTGCTATCCTTTACCTTCCATTTTACTCTATATTTCCTCTTTCTATGGGAGACAGACAAGTCTCTTGTAGTGACACTGAGGTCTACTGTCTAATATTCTGTCCACTCCTCTCCCCAGTAGAGAACTCAAGTCATTTAGGTGCTGACCTTGGCTCTCCAGGTAAGTCCAAGCATATCAAGCAAGTGCATCAAGGTCCCAATTTATCTCCTGATGCACTTTCTTTTCCAACCCTAATAACTCATCTCTTGGACATTTTAAGCTCAGCATAGAAATTGAATCCTCTGATGGCATTTAGAATTAGAAGCTGATGACTTGTGCTCTAGGATCACTGGTCTCTTGTCCCATGTTGCTGTTACTGTTTTTAATAAGTTGAAGTTAGTGTCTACTCTTTTTCTAAGAAAGAACCATTCTGCACTTAAAAAGCAACCTTCAGCTGAAAGATGACACTAAAAACGGTATCCCTGTGAATCATGCTTATCCAGGAATTCAGCTCTTACCTACAATTTTAGAGAGACATATTTTCACTTTCCTATCCTAAATCTGTTGAACTTTTTGTTTTCTGTGTAAATGCATGAATCTTTTCAATTATAAATCTCTCTCTTCCGATGGAACTTCAAAACAAGTTTTATTTTCTAGGTACAATGGGAACCTGTTGACATTTTCCATAATTCAACAATACTGGTGCATTAGAAGATCATCAAGGCGAGATGTGAATAACAATATAGCACTTGCTGAGGACGGACAGACACATACACTCATATGCACACATGTATATAAAACATATGCCTCAAAAAAAGATACATAAACTTTCAAAAATGAGATCATACTGTATATACTGTTTTATAACTGTTACATGTACTTCCCATTCATGCCATTATAATTTTCTAAAATATCATTTTATAGATGTGTACACATTAAAAATTACTTTATCAGATATTTGTTTTCACATAATATTAAATATCAATATTTAAATAGATATCTTTGTAATAATAAGGATTTTATAGGGTAAATTCCAGTAAGTTAAATTGCTGGATCAAAGAATATGAATAGGCTTTTGCTGCATATGGGAAACTGACCCCCAGAAAGGTCAGTTTAATAAAAACACACAAGAAATGTATGATGGTGCTTTCTTTTTCACACTTTTACTAATGCTTGCAATTGCTACTTTTAGAAAGTTGCCAAAATATGTCATTTTTGTTTTAATTTGTATGTCTTTGGTTAGATAAAACAACATATCACTGGGTATATACACTAGGGTTATCCCTACAGGTTTTGGGATTCAGTGATTTGTCATCTTACGGATTTAAGACCTCTTTATACATGTTCTAAATCTTTTATACCAGTTTTGGTCATCTGACACTAGTGTTTCCCTGATCACTGATGGGTTTATTTTGTTGCTGTCTATGAAATGTAGCTTTATGTCTTTTATCCAGTTCCTATGGGCTGTTTGTCTCTGTCTAGTCAATTTGCAAAACTTGTTCTTTACCATGGATGATTAATACTCTGTATTCTTTGTTGCATAGTTTTATAAATCCGTTATCTGTTGCCATTGTTTATGGCATACTTCCAATATGTGTGGGTGTCTGTGTCTATACAAGTTCATTATTTTTTCCGTTCTAGCTTTTAGATTCCTATCTTTATTTTTCCAGCAACTAGACTGTTTGTATACTTTGTAGTTTTCTACAAGATGAAAAAACATTTTTCATTTAATTTTATAACCCACCTTTACTTTCCTTCAAGACATTTGTTTTTCTAGCACCCTTTATTAAGTAACTCTTTTTTCCACTATTTTGAAATACCACCTAGTCATAGATTAGATTCTCAAATATACAGCTATCCAGTCTCCTTTCTCTCTTCTGCTCCACTGAGCTGTGTTTATTCCTTTCCTTAGTTACTTAATATCTAATAAAGCAAATCTTTCTTTTTCACACTGTACTGGGCTCCTGCTGGCACCACAAGAAAGAGCAACCAGGTAAATAACCCTGCCAATTAAGGGGACTTAAGAGACAGGAGTGCAATCCCTGGGTTGGGAAGATCCCCTGGAGGAGGGCATGACAACCAACTCCAGTATTCTTGCCTGGAGAATCCCCATAGACAGAGGAGTCTGGTGAGCTACAGTCCATAGGGTCTCAAGGGGTTGGACACAACTGAAGCAAATTAACATGCACAATTCTAACACAAAAAACCACCCCCCTCTCAACTTATCCTGAAATTGTATTTGCATTATATTTACATTATACTTTTGAAAGAACTTGTCTTTCTTTTAAAAGTGAGAGTTGGACTATAAAGAAAGCTGAGTGCTGCAGAATTGATGCTGTTGAGCTGTGGTGTTGGAGAAGACTTTTGAGAGTCCCTTGTACTGCAAGGAGATCCAACCAGTCCATCCTAAAGGAAATCAGTCCTGAATATTCACGGGAAGGACTAATGCTGAAACTGAAACCACAGTACTTTGGCCACCTGATGTAAAGAACTGACTCATGGAAAAAGACCCTGATGCTGAGAAAGATTGAAGGCAGGAGGAGAAGGGGACGACAAAGGATGGGATGATTGGATGGTATCACAGAGTCAATGGACATGAAAACTCATGTCTCTGGGAGTTGGTGAAGGACAGGGAAGCCTGGCGTGCTGGCGTCCATGGGATTGCAAAGAGTTGAACATGACTGAGCAACTGAATTGAACTGAACTTTGAAAGAACCGACACTTTTATATTGCTTTTTCAAGAAAAATGTGTTTCCATTTGCTCAAATCTTAGTTTATCTTCCAACAAGACTTCAGGTTTCTTCACAAAACTTTTGTGACTTTCTTTAAAATTTATTCCTAAATAATTTCATAATTCTTTGGACTATAGTGGATGGGATATATGTTCCTACTTAATGCTTTTAGGCAATCACTGCTTGTTGTTCAGTCATTAAGTCCTGTCCGACTCTTTGTGACCCCAAGGACTGTATGTAGCACACTGAACTTCTGTGTCCTTTACTCTCTCCCGGAGTTTGCTCAAACTCATGTCCATTGAGTCAGTGACTCTCTCTAACCATCTCATCCTCTACCGCCCCCTTTTCCTGCCCTCAGTCTTTCCCAGCATCAGGGTCTTTTCCAATGAGATGGCTCTTCACATCAGGTGGCCAAAGTACTGGAGTCTCAGTTTCAGCATCAGTACTTCCAAAGAATATTCAGGGTTGACTTCCTTTAGGATTGACTGGTTGGATCTCCTTGCAGTCCAAGGTACTCTCAAGATCTTTTCCAGCACCACAGTTCAAAAGCATCAATTCTTTGGTGCTCAGCTTTCTTTACAGTCCATCTCTCACATCCATACATGACTACTGGAAAAACCACAGCTCTGACTATATGGACCTTGTCAGCAAAGTGATGTCTCTGCTTTTTAATATATGTTGTCTAGGTATGTCATAGCTTACTTTCCAAGGAACAAGCATCTTTTAAATTTCATGGCAGTCGTCACAGTCTGCAGTGGTTTTAGAGCTCAAGAAAATAAAATCTGTCACCGTTTCCACTTTTTCTCCTTCTATGGGGTGGGACCAGATGCCATGATCTTAAGTTTTTTGAATGCTGAGTTTTAAGCCAGCTTTTTCACTCTCCTCTTTAACCCTCATCATGAGGCTCTTAAGTTCCACTTCACTTTCTGCTATCAGAGTGGTATCATCTGCATATCTGAGATTGTTGCTATTTCTCCTGGCAATCTTGATTCCAGCCTGTGATACTTCCAGCCAGACATGTCACATGATGTACTCTCCATAGAAGTTAAATAAGCAGGGTGACAACAAACAGCCTTGTCATACTTCTTTTCCAACTTTGAATCAGTTTTTTGTTTCCATGTCTGGTTCTAACTGTTGCTTCCTGACCTGCATACAGGTTCCTCAGGAGGCAGGTGAGATGGTCTGGTATTCTCATCTCTTTCAGAATTCTCCGCAGATTGTTGTGTTCCACACAGTTCAAGGCTTTAGCGTAGTCAATGAAGCAGATGTTTTTCTGGAACTCTCTTGCCTTTTTTATGATCCAATGGATGCTGGCAATGTGATCTCTGGTTCCTCTGCCTTTTCTAAATCCAGCCTGTACATCATGAAGTTCTCGGTTCATGTACTTCTTTGGCATTGCCTTTCTTTGGGATTGGAATGAAAACTGATCTTTTCCAGTCCTGTGGCCACTGCTGAGTTTTCCAAATTTGCTGGCATACTGAGTGCTGCAGTTTAACAGCATCATCTTTTAGGATTTGAAATAGCTCAGCTGGAATTCCGTCACCTCCACTTACATTGCTTATAGTAATGCTTCATAAGGCCCACTTGACTTCACACTTCAGGATGTCTGGCTCTAGGTGAGTGACCACACCATCATGGTTATCTGGGTTACTGGGATGTTTTTTGTATAGTTCTTCGTGTATTCTTGCCACCTCTTCTTAAATCTCTTCTGCTTCTGTTAGGTCCTTGCCATTTCTGTCCTTTACTGTGCCCATCCTAGGTAATGTTCCCTCGATATTTCCAGTTTTCTTGAAGAGATATCTAGTCTTTACCTTTCTATTGTTTCTCTGTTTAGAATACAGAAAGTCAATTGTTGGTGTATATTTATCTTAGTTGCAGCCATGTTAACATCATAAAATTAAGTCTAGTTGATTTTTTTTTTACTAGACTTTTTGACTTTCTAGATTTTCTATCAGCAGCAAAAACATAACTTTATGTTCAATTTTCTCATCTTTAAGGTCTTTTCTCAGTGTTTTCATTAGCATTTGCTTAATAATAAAAAGCATAGATCTGACTTTAAAAGGTGGCTTTAAATGCTTTAGCATATCAGATACTGTTGAGTTTTGGCAACATAGTACTACATTTAACTAAATTCTATTTTGTTATAATTTTTTATTATGAATGCCTTAAGTTTATCAAAAAATTTTTCTGCAACTATGGAAAGGATCAAATACATATTTTTTAAAAAATGAAAATATTGGTCTATATGAACATCTGTATGAACCAAACTATTATATTAAAAGGAAAAATATTAAAAATGCAAAGAGAAACTGAAAAGTAATTGTAGTGAAGGCTTCAGTATCTTTCATACTAGAACTCAGTAGATAAAAAATAAAGGAACTGAATAAATATTGATAAATTTGATTTAAGAGACTTACATAGACCCATGTGTATGTGTCAATTGCTCAGCTGTGTCCGACTGTTTGTGACCCCATGGACTGTAGCCTGCCAGGGTCCTCTGTCCATGGGATTCTCCAGGCAAGAGTACTGGAGTGGCTTGCCATTTCCTTCTCCACATATAGATCTATATGTCCCTCAAAAATATCTTAAACACACTGATGGTTGATCATTTACTTGGTGGCAAAAAGATTTTAAAATATTATTATAAAAGTCACATTCTCAAATCAAGATTCTATAAAAATAGAAATAAAAAACAAAATATAATAACCCCCTCTAAAAGAACATGTTTAATCAATTGTGTGATGAAAGATGAAATCAAAAGAAAAACTGCAAACTACTTAAAAGGAATGAAAAAGAAAATCAATGGGATATAGTTAAATTTTGAATGCCTTTCCTAAACATTCTAGCATTCTAGCAAAATTCACCAAAAATAGTCAAAGAATAAACAAATGCAAAAGCTAGGTATTTGATGAATAAAAGATTAAACTCTATGAAGGCGATAAAGGGGAAAAGAGAGCATACATATTTAAGATCACAGATAGCAAACGAGGCAAAATCACACATACAGAAGAGATTAAAACAATTGTGAGAATGTCAGTCTACACATGAGATAATATGTTAATAAAAAAAACCACAGTAGAGGATCCATGTACATATATACTATACATTGTGCTTCAGATCTGATTGGTGAAAATTTGTGTTTGGTTCAAAAATTGTAAAATATCATTAGTCAGTCTATTTTCAACAGAAGGCAAGCTTTTCTTGCTGTGTACTAAGGACAATGAGCATGGGTGCTAATTTTATAGGCAGGCCAATGTAGCTCATGCGCTGGGTCTCCATAGGCCCCAGGATTTTAGTGTAGAATTTACAGAGCAAACATAGACAGCGAGGGATAAAATAACACAGTGCTATGATGGGAAAAGGACAAAGTTCTAGTTCCAAACTGTTTTCACTCCCAGGATCTACTAAGCATAGCTGCTACTTACACTGGTGCATCTGTAGACTGTGTTTTTGATGACACAGACTTATTCTGCCTATTCTTTCAAAACTTCATACTCTTTGTTTTCATTATTCTTTAAAAGAAAAAACATGTGCTAGAATGTTTAGAGAAGGCATTCAAAATTCAATGCAAAAAAAAAAAAAGAGCAATAAAAATAATTATTGTATTGTTGGATTCAACAAATTTGTTTAGATGTTCCAAAGCCCATGGACATGAATCAATACTGGATTAAAAGATTAGAAATGTCAGCATATGCATACTGTACTAATTTTCTAGTGTTTGAATTAAATGAGATCGGAGACAGCACATTATTATAGTCTGTGCTCTGAGGTTAGGATTGAAGATGACTAACGATGCACTTGGACATTACCATGTATTATGTGTGTATGTGCTGAAGTTGCTCAGTTGTGTCCCACTCTTTGCCACTCCATGGACTGTAGACCACCAGGCTCCTTTATCCATGTATTGAGTGCTTACTAAGTTCCAGGCATAACTGATTCAAGAGTAGGACCAAAAGCTGTAGGCATTTGGGGTATACTGGTGGACAAAAGGAAGACCTCTCCCTTGTGGCGTTTATCAGAACACTTTTGTGGTGGTATCCCTCTCTAGCAGTTGTGGAAACTGAGCCACAAAGAAGTGTCACTTGCTGAAGATCAGTTAGTAGACATCATTGTGGCTGATTACAAAGCCTTTCCACTATGCCGTTCTACCTTCTATGAACTGCACATTAAGAACAGTAGGTGCAGGATCAGACTGACCTGGTTTGTACCCAGGCACAGTCTTTTATTAGCCATGTGACCTTGAACAAGTTACTTATCCTCCCTGGGCCTCAGGCTCCTCACCTGTAATCCTGGAATAATGCTTCCCTTGGAGGGCTAGAAGAAACAAAACATATCTTTCAGTCAGTCTGTAAAGGCAGTACTTAGTAAGGGCATCAATTCTTAGTAAGGGCATCAAAAATGAAAGATCTTAGTGTTTTTCTTTCAGTCTTGCACCATATTATTCTCAAGTATATCATTCACATATTCTGATTAACAGAGTCTTGCTATAGTTTTATACAAAGTATAAATGATTAGATCTTCTATACATTTCTGTTATATACTCCTCAGTTCAGTTCAGTTCAGTTGCTCAGTCATGTCCGACTCTTGGCAACCCCATGAATTGCAGCACGCCAGGCCTCCCTGTCCATCACCAACTCCCGGAGTTCACTCAAACTCATGTCCATCGAATTGGTGATGCAATCCAGCCATCTCATCCTCTGTTGTCCCCTTCTCCTCCTGCCCCTAATCCCTCCCAGCATCAGAGTCTTTCACAATGAGTCAACTCTTCGCATGAGGTGGCCAAAGTATTGGAGTTTCAGCTTTAGCATCATTCCTTCCAAAGAACACCCAGGACTGATCTCCTTCAGAATGGACTGGTTGGATCTCCTTGCAGTTCAAGGGACTCTCAAGAGTCTTCTCCAACACCATAGTTTAAAAGCATCAATTCTTCAGCACTCAGCTTTCTTCACAGTCCAACTCTCACATCCATACATGACCACTGGAAAAACCATAGCCTTGACTAGACGGACCTTTGTTGGCAAAGTAATATCTCTGCTTTTGAATACGCTATCTAGGTTGGTCATAACTTTCCTTCCAAGGAGTAAGGGTCTTTTAATTTCATGGCTGCAATCACCATCTGCAGTGATTTTGGAGCCCCCCAAAATGAAGTCTTACACTGTTTCCCCATCTATTTCCTACGAAGGGATAGGACCAGATGCCATGATCTTCGTTTTCTGAATGTTGAGCTTTAAGCCAACTTTTCACTCTCCTCTTTCACTTTCATCAAGAGACTCTTTAGTTCCTCTTCACTTTCTGCCATAAGGGTGGTGTCATCTGCATATCTGAGGTTATTGATATTTCTCCTGGCAATCTTGATTCCAGCTTGTGCTTCTTCCAGCTGAGCATTTCTCATGATGTACTCTGCATATTAGTTAAATAAGCAGGGTGACAATATACAGCCTTGACGTACTCCTTTTCCTATTTAGAACCAGTCTGTTGTTCCATGTCCAGTTCTAACTATATACTCCACGCTTCAGTCGTGTCCAACTCTATGCGACCCCCCAGATGGCAGCCCTCCAGGCTCCACCATCCTGGGATTCTTCAGGCAAGAACACTGGAGTGGGTTGCCATTTCCTTCTCCAATGCATGAAAGTGAGAAGTGAAAGTGAAGTCGCTCAGTAAGTGTCCAACTCTTGGTGACCCCATGGACTGCAGCCTACCAGGCTCCTCCGTCCATGGGGTTTTCCAGGCAAGAGCACTGAAGTGGGCTGCCAGTATAGGACAAGCTTAACTGACTGGTTCACCAAACCACAAGCTAGACCCTACCATCCACTTTGTAGCGGTTACCTAAACCACAGTGGAATGTGTAAATTAAAATCTTATAAACCTAAAAAATTAATAGTAACAATACAGTTTAAACTAGTAAAAAGTATGGCCCCAAATCAAAGCCCAACACTACTACTCTCTCTATAGCTTTACTGTGTATGTGATTTTGCATATAACACAGAGTCTGCTGCAGTTTCATCCTTTTCTCCTTTGAGAGGGAAAGTTAATTTGGTTGGGGATGAAATCTTATTAATGGATAGAGACCAAGTTGGTTTCTTCAAAAATAGGTAGAAGGTAGAGCAGAAGTGAAGGTCTCTGATTGCAGGTGACACATTTCATCCTTTCTGTGGCCCTGAGTTCTGCACTGGAAGCCACACTGATTGGTCCCAAGGTTGGGTTTATGCTACACCTCCGGCCTAGTCTTCTACTTAGATGACCCACGAATTAAGTTACCTGCTTTCAGTCACTCGGAAACCAAAATTCCCAATCAGTAAACTTGACCTCCGCCTGACTGGGGATTGAGGATCTTACTACAAGGTTTTGCTGTCTTTTTGTTTTTGTTTTCCATCAACCAGGACAGATCCAACCATGGATGCACACCTTCTACAGCAGGGCTTAGTAATCCGAGTCCTTCTGGTTGATGGAAGGTGTGTGAGGTGATATTTCTGAACAAGGTTATTCTGAAGGCTAGGTTTCCCACTTCTTCCCTTCTCCACAACCCACTAATATTCTGTTCTCCTAAATGACCAAATGAAATACTCTACTAGGGAACATGCATTATGGCTTTTGTGTTCTTTTAGTAGGAACAGTCATCATTCATTCATTCTTTTTACTTTGTTTTAATGAGTCCTGTAAAGTGCAGTGGTGGTAGTAAAGAAATGGGTCAACACAGGAAATATCCAAACTTTCAAATGGTGAAGTCACTTATGCCAAAGGTGCCACTACTGGGAAGAAAGGACCATTTAATGGGACTGGGACTTCTTTTCCAATAAAATGATAACCAGACAGTGTGTAGCCCAACTGAAGGACAAAAGTCTCAGGTTCTTCCAATGTGACAAAGGAACAATAGACTCTGTTCTTACAGCATTTATAGAGTATCTTCTGAAGTTTAAAATGAGAAAAAGAAAATGGACTCTGTGCAGCTCAGAAAGGTGTGTTTCAAAGAACAGAGCAGACATACCAATAATATCATATACAATTTTGATACTTCTGACCAAAAGAGGTGACAGTTTCCTCTTTTTCTTTTAGTACTTTTTTTCCTTTTTGTACTTTCCCTCCCTCTCTTTCTTTTTTCTTGTGGACAAAGTTCAAAGACACATGCTAACATTACACCAAACTGAAAACGAATACAAGTAGTCTATACCTTTGTAAAAGAGCAGAATCCATACAGGTGGTTATCTACATTTATAGACTTAAAATTCCTGGTTTTCAATAGCTGTGGCCTGCTGTATGTTCTTCCAGGCAGAAAACTCATTTTCTTGCATCCTGAGGAGTCAATTGCTGATACAGGGGAGGGAATGTTTTGTATAACACTTGTTTTTTTCAGCGTATTTTACTCCTAAGATGAGACAGGATCAAGGATTCTTCTAAACATTTCTCAACCATCAACCAGAAATTCCTCAGTGCTGACAAACTTCTCAAAACAATACTCCCCAAAGCATTAATGGAGACTGGGTGGTGGGGGAAGATATTAAGGTAAGTTCATCTTCTAGTTAACTCTGTCAAGTTTCCTCAGTCAGGCCTCCAGCAGAGGTCAGTGCTGATGATCTAGCCCAACTGTTGACTCAACAGCTGCTTCATGTGAGCCAGAGAGGGGGAATCAGGATGGGGACACTGCAGTAAGTAAAGTATTAAAGAGCAGATGCTTCCTTTGAAGATATTCATTAGAAGACAGGAAGTAGCAAAAAGTGTTTCCATCCAGGGATCAACTCCTATGAATCAGCATAAAAAGTCATTTGGGTAATAACTGGACTTTCTGTTTAAATTCAGAAATGTAAGGAGAGTTAACATCTGGATGAACAGCTACTATGAAACTTGAGCTGTAAGAAAAACAAAAAATTAGGGAAGTAAATCAGTATATGTAGTGGGTTAAATGGTCTTTCTCTGGTAGCTCAGCTAGTAAACAATATGCCAGCAATTCAGGAGACCCCTGTTCAATTCCTGGGTCAGGAAGCTCCCCTGGAAGGGACAGGCTACCCACTCCAGTATTCTTGGGCTTCCCTGGTGGCTCAGAGGGTAAAGAATCTGCCTGCAATGCGGGAGACCTGGGTTTGATCCATGGGTTGGGAAGATGCCCTGGAGGAAAGCATGGCAACCCACTCCAGTATTCTTGCCTGGAGAAATCCTGTGGGCAGAGGAGCCAGGCAGGCTACAGCCCATGGGATCTCAGAGTCGGACACCACTGAGCAACTAAACACACAGCAAAGTGGGCTGGGTTTTCTCTCCCCCAAAATTTACTGTCCAGCAAAACTTCAGAATATGACTTTATTTGGAAATAGGTTCTCACAGATGTAATTAAGGTTAAGGACTGAGATGAGATCACAGTGGATTAAGGTGGACTTTAAATGCACCTTAAAAGATGTCCTTTTTAAGACAGAACAGGGGATTGTGTAAAGATACTGGGAGGACTGGAGTTATGTAGCCAAGCTAAGGGAGGCCAGGAGCCAACAGGCTAGCACAGGCTAGGAAAGATTCTCCCTTAGAGCTTTGGGCGAGGGTGTGGCCCCTGCCAGTACCTAGATTTCAGACTTATCTTTTTTATTTTTAAGGCATCAAATATGTAGTGATTTGTTTAATGGCAGCCTAGGAAACTGACACAATACACATTAAGCAATATCGAATGTCAAGGATTGCTTCTTTTCTGAGGCTTTATTTCGGGGAAGGACAATTCTAGAGATTTATTGTACTTTTGAGTTATAAAGTGGCATTTTGAGAATAAAGAGCCAGGTCACCTAAGTGTCAAAAAGAGCTGTATGGAAAATGAACACTTTGTTTCCTAAATTTATCTGAGGAAAGTAGCTACAGGTTCTGATGGAGAATGCAGAGCTACCATTTTATGGCAATTCCTACAAACTGCTGAGACTTGTTCCTTAGTTGAGAAGGAGAGCCTGTGCCAGTGGTTATCAGCCTTCAGTGGCCTAAGTCACCTGGGGAACTAGCTGAATATGAGGAGTCCTGGACCTCATTCCCAAGATGCTCATTTAATATGTATGGGTGAAATCAAGGAATCCATGTTTTAATAGGCACTGCAGGAGATTCTGGAGAAGGCAATGGCACCCCACTCCAGTACTCTTGCCTGGAAAATCCCATGGATGGGGGAGCTGCCGTCTATGGGGTCGCACAGAGTCGGACACAACTGAAGTGACTTAGCAGCAGCAGCAGGAGATTCCGATCTGATGTAGAGGGTTGGAGGGCCACACTTTGGAAAACATAAGGATGGCTCTAAGCAGAGGAGTAAATGTAAATGCTAAAACTGTAACATTTCTATAGTGAAACATAGGAGAAAATCTTTGTGACCCTGATCAGGCAACAATTTCTTAGGTCACAGAGAACAAAAATAAGAAAGGAAACAGTGGAGAAATTGTACTTCATCAAAATTAAACACCTTGACTCTCCATAAAACAATTTTAAGAAAATGAAAAAGCAAGCTACAGATTGGGAGAAAATAACTGCAAACCACATATACGATAAAGGACTTGAATCTAAAATATTGGGCTGGCCAAAAAGTTCATTTCATTAGTGAATAAGATTGTTCAATAAAATTCTTGATGAAAATGAAAAAAAATTATTTTTACTTACAACCTCATAAACGTTTTGGCCAACCCAATATTAAGAACTCTTACAACTCAGTGATAAAAAGACGGCCTGGTTTTCAAGAATACGTAAAAGAATGGAATTGGCATCACCAAAGAATGTATATGAAGGCAAGCAAATCCAGGAAAAGATGCTTAACGTCTTTGTTATTAGGGGAATACAAATTGAAAGGACAGTAAGTTATCACTGCATACCTAACAGAATGGCTAGAATTGACAAAGTTGACAATAACAAGTCTTGATGATGATCCCTAACAATTCTCCAGCACTGATGATGGGACTATAACTTAGTGCAGCCACCTTTGGGAAAGACTGTTTGGCAATGGCCCAGCAATCACACTTTTAGGAATTTACCCAGGAAAACATTAGCCTATGTCAATCCCTGTATGGAAATGTTCATGGCAATGCTATACATAATATTCTTAAACAGTAAGCAACCCAAATAGCTATCAGTCCATGAATGGGAAAACTGTGTTATATTCCACACAGCAGAATAGCACTCAGCCATAAAAAGGAATAAACTGATCATGTAAAACAATATGGACGAAATTTAAAAAGCACTACGTTAAGTGAAAGAAGCGAGGTAAAGTCAACTACATACTGCTTAATTCCATTTACACAAAAATCTACAAAAGGCAACGTTACAGTGACAGAAAGCAGATCAGCAGTTTGTAGAGGCTGTGGGTTCAAGGAAGAGGTTTCATGGCAAATAGGGTCCTAAGAGAACTTTTAGGGATAATGAAATACTCTGTATTTTGACTACAGCAGTGGTTATATGACTGCATTTCTCAAAATGCATCTAACTGTACATTTAAAATGTACTTGCACTTTAAAGCAAGTAAATTGTACCTCTAAAAGTTGTTTTTTTTTGAAAGCTTCTCAAATATGTACTCTAAAGTAATATTTAAGAGACACAATATAACAAATTTGTAGTATCTGGTATAATACAAATATAGCATTATTTACACTGGTTGGATTCTCATCAAACTAAAATGTTAGAAAACAGAGTATAAAGTTTGAAACAAGTCCAAAATTTATTCACATGCACTAATTTTTAATGATTTTTTTTGTTTTAGTATTTTATTGGAAACAGAACATTTTCCTATTCATTCAAATAAACACTGACATATCCATAAGTTTTGCATTATTGTTTTGCACAAGTTTTTCCTTTCTTGGCTAATATAATTCCCTAATTAAAAAATTATGCTAAGTGCAACATGACATTTTAAAACTTCTACCACCCTAATTTCTTTCAGGGTCACAAATAATACCCAAATGTTTTCTTGCTTAACCATCTAGAAAGGAAAAGGACTGAATCAACATACTTTTGAAGCAGTTGCAAATGATTCAATTAGGATTGACAAAGAATAAAGATAACAATAAAGTGGGAGACAATGTGTCTTGTGATCAATATTTTAGAAGCAGAGCTCTCTAGATAACCACAGTGGTAGCAGGGCAGGGCTTCAGGATTATCGAACAAAGCTCGTGTGTGCACATGTAAACACACACACACACTATTGCACCCTTCAATACTGAGACAGTATATCATCTATTCTCACACACACACACACACACACACACACACACACACCACTGCACCCTTCAATACTGAGACAGTATATCATCTATTCTAATAGTTCAGATTTTGGAGGATATATTTCTGCTTTTAACTAACCCTATGACATAGAACTGGTTTAACATACCCATTGTAACCTCCCTCTTCCCCCAGCCGCCCCCACCACTGCCCTCTGCCAAACACTTGCTCTACCACCATCCAAAACGGAGCACCAATCTCCTCACATACCACAGCGACTCAACAGCAGCACTCTGTCAGCGCCACAGAATATGTGACCTTGGCATCAAGACTACTTTGCTTAGCTCTGGATTATTCACACACGGTGGACACAGTGGCCACTGACAAGGCCAGGCCAGGCTGATGGGGAAGGGTCTCATTACAGTACTTTACACAGGCTGACCTATTGACTGACTGTATGATATGAATAGATTTCTTAACCATTCAACCAGTCTTGAGACATAAACCCAGGAAGAAATCTGATTTAGTCCTCCCGATGTATGACTTACCTTTTCCTTTTCCTCCACAGCTTCGTAAAGCAAATAAGTGAAATGGAATTTGTGGGCTCAGTTCCTAAGATTTTATACCTCCTTTCACTTCACTCATTTACATAACCCCTCTGCCTGCAGGAGGTTTTTTGTCTGCTGCCTCCTCCTTGCCCAGACACTCACTTGAGCCTGCTGGATGGGTACCTGCTTTGATAGGAGTATTTGATTTTTGTTTGTTTGTTTACTGGGATTGGAGGCTAGTGGGGGTCCCTGGTAAATTCATGATGATTAGCTGAGAGTTGGCCCTCAGCACTGCTCGGCAACCACACAGGTTTCTTCGGTCTGTTCTGTGTCCCAGCCATCCGGACTTGAGTATTTCATGCCTCTGTTTTTCTTTCAAACCTCCACTACACTTCATCATCCCTCAGTCTCATCCGTTTCTCTAAGAAAATGACTCCTGAGAAACTTCTACAAGCTCTTCCCACCGCATCTACCCACTTACTTGCAGGTAAGTCCATACATATACTTTGCTTTCTCTTCTTTATACAGATGACCTGCCCACACTCCTACTTAGGGCCTATCCCTCCACCTGTGTGCTCTATCATCTTGTCTAATCTAGTGATTCTGATGACATTTCTCCAGCGATAATCAATCACTCCTGTCTTGCAGATCAACATGCATGTAATTCTTCCCATCATCCCCTATTAACACACGTCCTCTGGCTACCGCTCACTTCTGTCCTCACCCATGCAGCTAAACATCTTGAGTTGTCTACACTCACCATCTTCAGTCTTCTCATCTTTCTCTTGAACCCGTGCCCATTAAGCTTTGCCAAAATGGCTCTTCATAGTCATCAGTGACCTTCAACAAAACCAACTCCAGTGATTCCCTCCCTCCTTGAAAAACTATTTCACCTTGTTCCCTGCCCTTATGACTCTCTTGCTGCTTTTCCAGACTCACTGACCAGTGCCAAGTCTTATTTTACTTTAGTTTATCTGCACTCATTCCCCAGGTGATCTCTTTCAGTCTTAAAGCTTATGTGCTGATGCCCCCCAAATCTGTACCTCCAGCCTGCCTCTCTCCCTTCAGACTCACGTATCTGACTACTAACTTCACATCTCTCTTTGGATGCCTAATTAGAATGAACACAGTCTTGCTTCCTACCATTTCTGTCTCAAGGAGGAAGAATCTTGAGTCATCCTTGCTTCCTCTCTCTTATACTCTACATGCATTCCATCATAAGGTCCTATTGGCTCTACCTAAAATAGATCCAGAGTCCAACCAATTCTGGCCACCTCCCCAAACTTTCTCTTAAGCTACCACCTCCCACCCGATTACTGCAAATACCTAATTGGTTTCTCTGTTTGACCACCTTCCCTCCTACAGATTCTCTGCAGCACAGCAACCAGACTCATCCTTTCAGAATGTTAGTCATTATAACCCACCTTGGTTTCCTCACCCCGTTTCACTCAGAGAAAATGCCCAAAGCCTACACTCACCCAACAGCCGGTTATCCTTCAGCCCTCATTTTATTATGCTGCCCACCGGACTCACTGCTCCGGCCACACCGAGTTCTGTGTTCTCCTTTGAACACACCAGTCACAGTCCCATTCTGGGACCCGAGCTGTTCCTCTACCTGAGATGTTCTTCCCCCAAATTCACCTTTTCAGGGGGCCCCAAGGACCCTACTTAAGATGGCAGGCTTTCCTCTTCCCAGATTTATTTTTCCTCTGTAGGCTTACTATTGGACGAACTATATTTTTTTTTAACTTGTTTATTGCCTGTTTTTCTGCTGCTAAACATGAAAGCACCAGAGAGGAGTAGTATTTTTGTCGCTTTTACTCACTGGCTTATCCCCAGTACTTCTTCAATATGCTCGGTAAAATAGCTATTTAGTAAATACGCTGAGTGAGCAGAAGAGGGAAACTGAGCAAAGCATCCCTCTCTGGAGCACTTCTGGCAGGAAGAGCACCCAGGAATAGAGCCTTTGCTAACAGCCTGCAGGAGGAAGGGGCACGGCGTGGGGAGGGAGGAGGTAGTGGCTGGGGCTTGCTGCTGGACAGTAACTGTGATGAAGGATCCTCCAGACCAGAGGAGAGAAGGCAGACGGAGATTTATGCTTCTGTGCTGTGAGCATCAGACACTCCTTGCTAAGTCCCAGACACACTGTGCTTCGGCTATTCTCCATCTCCATTTGTGCAAACACTGCTATATATAATTTTGAAAGCACCGGTATTCTTCACAGGTTATTGGGCAACTTGAGATAATAACAGAGTTCAGGTGATATACTGGGAATCAAGATCATGTGCGTGGGGCAATAACAGTAGGTCGAGGATGCAAACCTAGGAACATGAGGACATCTCCAGGCTGTCAAAAGGCCAGGAAGCTTTTGCGTAGGTGCCTCTTCCAGGTGTAGAGAGCTGAGTGAGGCCGACATTCCCCCTCTCACTCCTTTCAAATCCCCAGATGAATATTTTCTAGCTTATGGCATATCCGACAACATTAAATACATAACGCTATTTTTAAAGTAAAATTCTTTCCTGAAATTCTGGAATGGAATACTGAGAGCTTTCCGTATCATTACTCTCGAACAACAAAAAGTACGTCATTAAGCCTGACTGGCATGTTGCCCCTTCATTAACTGACGTATTACAGCAGAGCCATTTGTTTCCTAATCAAGTCCAAAAATATGTCTTTAAAGAGAATCACCACCTCCTCAAAGCCTTGTAATTTCTCTACCGTGCTATTTTTTTCTTGCTATCCATGAGACACCCAGGGTTCTCACTAGCTTGAAAAAAATTCTCGCAGAGCTGGCATTTCCATTACTCTGAAACCAGTAACTGCTGCCTTATGTGACATGCCATGTCTACTCTGACCGCTGCCCAAAGGGGTCTCTTCTGCAAATGACCACAGTATTCCATGCTGTTACTTCACGTGGCCTGCTAATGGGTTCATCAACCACCTCCCCTGCTGACCAGACAAGCTGCTTGGAGCCTCCTCAATCCACCCCAGACCTGTGAGAAATCTCAGCCTGACCTGGTCTGAGATTCCTCTGCTGCTAGTTTGGACTCCAAAGCACCTTCTATTTAGCTTTCCCCCTACTGACTCAGGTCCCTACCAAATCAGCTTCCCCACGAGAAGTAGTTCACATGCGGGCAGAGGAGGCAGCCAGCCACTCTCAGGAAGGTGGAAGCAGAGGGCCCGGCAGCAGATGGCAGCTCTGGATGCTGGACTGCCTTTCCTTCCTGCCCCATGGCCTGCCGGCCCTCTGCCAAGGGCTCCGCTGAGACCATGCGTGGGCACAAACATATTCACCTCTCCCCTCCCCAGAGTTTCCTGAAACTGGAGCTAAATTATGATCAGAAGACATCATTTAGCTGGCTTCATAATAGGCTTCACTGGTATCACACACACAAAAAAGTATTTTCAGGGTTTTTTTTTTTTGGCTGCAGCAAATTAGAATGTTTTGGCTTCATATAGTTAATTGATGTAGCTTTAATCAATTCACATGCAGACAGCAATGTAAACTTTCTCTTGCACACATAGTGAGGAAGAGGAAGGGCTAAAAGAACCAAAAAATAAAAAACTGGACAAAAGGGTTAGGAAAAGTTATAAGAGCAAGTGGTGGGGCCAGACTTGGATAAAGTAGGAGGAATGTTGGGGAATGATGATTAAGGAAGAAGAAAAAGACACCAAACAAAATTAAATTCAATATCTATTAAAGGTCCATCAATGAAAAACAGAGGGAAAACAGAAGGAAGGTAAAGGGTGAGGAAGCAATAAAGGTCAAATTCAAGGAGTTAAAAAAACAGTTACACTCATGTCCACAGAGGCCCCCATTTCAGAATATCCATCTATAAAGCTTGTTTCTATTAAAACTGAACTTCTGGTAAAACTGAAAAGGCATATTTAAATGTGGTGAACCAACTAATTGGGATGAAAACTGACTCCCAAACCAAAGGAACATAAGAATATGTAACTTTAAGGTCAGTATTTTAATATAAAACAGAATGAGTCTTCTGTTTTCAATGATGGGCTGTTTCAGTACATGTGACACTCCTGAATTTAACGGTGACATCACACCTAGGTGTACAGAACGATTCAAACAGCAAGGTCTTAAAAACCTGAGAGATCTGTGACTATAAAGATGATCTTAACATTCCTGATACTCCGGTGTTAAAAACAATTTCCACCAGACCTTGATATACAAGTGGATATATCATATTAAATTAAATCAGCCTGTACTTAATCAGAAAGAGATTTAATGAAAAGCCTTGGCATAGATGAATCCTCTTAATTATTACAGGCTAATATTTGTCCACAGAGAAGAATTTGTTTCAGGATTAGTCAGAGACCAGGGGAAACCAGAGATACCAATTCAATAATGGAAGGCTAATTAAATGATAATGAATCCTAATCATAATATATTGCTTTCCCCTGCACATGATTTATTTACCACAACTGCTTTTCACTTGGTTCCCTAAAGAAAACTAAGTAAAATGCAATTACTAAAAATAAAAAGGGAACGAAAAATAGGTAAATTAAAACTTTGTTAAGTGTGGAGAAATTCAGATGTAACAAAAAGTTTAATGATGTGGGGGTTGGGGGGAAGTCCTGCTGCATTAGACAGGGCTGTGTTCAGTTACTACATCTAGAAACTGGATGTCTGTCCAACATTTTTTAATGATCAGGGATCTGATACCTGATGATCTGAGGTGGAGCTGAAAATGTGATAATAACAGAAATAAAGTGTACAATAAATGTAAGGCACTTGAACCATCGTGAAACCATTCCCCCCTACCCAATCCTGGTCCATGGAAAAATAGTCTTCCATGAAACTGGTCGCTGGTGCCAAAAAGGCTAGAGACCACTGCTTTAAGTTAGTCGTTGCCCTTATGTGCTTACAGTTCAGTTAAGAAGACATACATCCATCAAATCAAAGTACTGATGTGAAGTCTAGTGCATGAGTGCTAAGCTGCTTCAGTTGTGTTTGACTCTCTGCTGCCCTATGGACTGTAGCCCCCTACCCGGCTTCTCTGTCCATGGGATTCTCTAGGCAAGAATACTGGAGTGCGTTGCTGTCCCCTGCTCCAGAGGACCTTCCTGACCCAGGGATTGAATACACGTTTCCTGCATTGGCAGACAGGTTCTTTACCACTAGCACCACCCGGGGATCCCCAGAAAGTCTAGTAAATCATGGCTACAATGACAACTGCAGATCCTGTGCTAGCTACAGCTACTATGGTAGACTCAGAGTCATGGAAATACAAGATATAATCATGTGAAAAGTAATAACAAGGGAAATCAAAGTTAACACAAAATTTTAAAAGAACTAAGTACAATGGAAAATAAATACTATGGGTGAGTTCAGAGAAGGACAAGATCATGGGGCTGAAAGGCCTAAACAGTTCTAAAAACAAGAAGGATATTCCGGTTTAACACATGCATGAACTAGTTCCTTGAGATTTAGAAGAAACAGCATTTTCAATATAGAAAATACAGTCTAGAAGAATTAAGTAGTTATAAAAAACAAAATCAGATGTCTCAAAAAAAAAAAAAAAAGACTAATACAATAGAGTTCAAAGCCATTCTCATGGATACATGGGAATTTAATGTACAACAAAGATAAAATCACAGATCAACAGGGAAATGACAGTTGTGTAATATATAGTCTTGGAGAAAAACAAAACTGCATCCTCTCACCAACAACATATTTAAAGGAGGACTTGAGATGATAAAAACTTAAATGTAAGATGCAGTTATACACTTAACAGAAGACTATTTTTCTAATCAAGTAGCAAGAAAGGTTTTATTAAAATATTTTTAAGAGCATAAATTATAAGACAAAAATCTTAATGATTTTGATTATATTGAACATTTCTCTTCAGTCTATATGTCATAGAATAAAATATTTGCAATATCTAAAATGAACAAGGGATTAAAATCTATAACGCAAAAAGAACCAGTACAAATCAATAAGTCACTAAAGTAATCTCAAGAGAAAAATAGAAGATATAAATATAGAAAAACAAATGCGGAAACCTAACTGGCAGATGAAAATCCTTTGAAATCAGAAAACAGCAAACAAATACCAATAAGGAACTTCTTTATACAAAGTAGAATGCTGGATAATGCCAAATGCTGGTAGCAGTGAGAGGGTCATGCACTGCCAGAGGGAATTAAGAGGGGAGTAATCATTTTGGAGAGCAACTGGGAGCTAGTCAAATTAGGGCTACCCAATTAATCCTCCTGACTCAGCAATTCTACTTTTTGTTGTTGTTGTTGTTAAATATTTGCTTTATTGCTGTGGTCTGGAACCAAACCTGCAGTATCTCCAAGGCAGGCCTGTAGTGTTTCAGCAGTTCTCTCTTAGGCCTTGCTGTGGAAGTGCTGCACTCAATATGCCAACAAATTTGGAAAACTCAGCAGTGGCCACAGGACTGGAAAAGGTCAGTTTTCATTCCAATCCCAAAGAAAGGCAATGCCAAAGAATGCTCAAATGACTGCACAATTGCACTCATCTCACACACTAGTAAAGTAATGCTCAAAATTCTCCAAGCCAGGCTTCAACAGTTCGTGAGCCGTGAACTTCCAGATGTTCAAGCTGGATTTAGAAAAGCCAGAGGAGCCAGAGATCAAATTACCAACATCCGCTGGATCATCAAAAAAGCAAGATAGTTCTAGAAAAACATCCACTTCTGCTTTATTGACTACGCCAAAGCCTTTGACTATGTGGAACACAACAAACTCGAAAACTCTTCAAGAGATAGGAATACCAGATCACTTGACCTGCCTCCTGAGAAATCTGTATGTAGGTCAAGAAGCAACAGTTAGAACTGGACATGGAACAACAGACTGGTTCCAAATAGGAAAAGGAGTACGTCAAGGCTGTATATTGTCACCCTGCTTATTTAACTTACATGCAGCGCACATCATGAGAAACGCCAGGCTGGATGAAGCACAAGCTGGAATCAAAAAGATTGCCGGGAGAAATATCAATAACCTCAGATATGCAGATGACACCACCCTTATGGCAGAAAGCAAAGAACTAAAGAGCCTCTTGATGAAAGAGAAGTGTGAAAAAGTTGGCTTAAAGCTCAACATTCAGAAAATGAAGATCATGGCATCTGGTCCCATCACTTCATGGCAACTAGACGGGGAAACAGTGAGAGTTTATTTTTTTGGACTCCAAAATCACTGCAGATGGTGACTGCAGCCTGTAAGGCTGGATCCCGGGGCCATGACGGGCTGCCCCTCCTCTCCCTCCCCCGGCGGGGGAAGTCCCTAACGGAAGGAGCCTCCCAGATCCCAGGGACCAATGACCGCACACTTCACCAGCTAAAGCCGCCCCACCCCAGCCACAGAGAAGGACCTGTCAGCCCCCGACGCCTCGGCCTGGCGACCCATCCAAACCCCCGTCCATCTAGCCTGACCATCCCTCGCAACGAACATATAAAAACCACCTCCAACACGGTCGGGCGCGGACTTCCTCCACCTGCCTCGTTCGGGTCCGGGAACCCCGCCTGGGAGCGCTTTGCCATTAAAAAAAGCCTGTTAGACACTCTTTCGGTGTCCTGGTCTTTTACTTAACACAGCCATGAGATGTGAGAGTTGGACTATAAACAAAGCTGAGCGCCAAATAATGGATGCTTTTGAACTGTGATGGAGAGGACTCTTGAGAGTCCCTTGGACTGCAAGGAGATCCAACCAGTTCATCCTAAAGGAAATCAGTCCTGAATATTCATTGGAAGGACTGATGCTGAAGCTGAAACTCTAATACTTCAGCCACCTGATGTGAAGAACTGACTCACTGGAAAAGACCCTGATGCTGGGAAAGACTGAAGGCAGGAGGAGAAGGGGACAACAGAGGATGAGATGGTTGGATGCCATCACCAGCTCTACGGACATGAGTTTGAGCAAGCTCTGGGAGTTGGTGATGGACAGGGACGCCTGGTGTGCTGTAATCCATGGGGTCACAAAGAGCCGGACATGACAGAGTGACTGAACTGAACTCTTAGATATATATCCTAGAGAAAATTTCACATGTGTACAGAAGATACCATAAAATATTAACTGCAGTGCTTTTGTGCTGGGGAGAGTTAGAAGCTATTTTGTATGTCTGTCTTTGGGGGCCTCAGTAACTTGAGATGGGGAAGGGAGGGCATCTCTTCTGAGATGCAGAAGACAGTAGTCAGAAGCCAAATATCAGAGACACATGGAAAACAGTATGATGACAAGTTGAAACTATAATGGAATAATCACAGTTCAGGCATACAAAAAAGTGGAATTGGGCAGCCACTAGGGATCTGGTCTCAGACATGTCTCTGCACCACTGAGAACCTGAACTTTCTCTGAACTGTGCAAGACCCATCAGCACATTCAGAATGACACCTGAACCGTTATGGTCTCAAGGCCTCTCCCTCTTACTATGCAACCATTTCGGACCCCAACCAATCCTTATTTAAGGAGCACTCTTAACTAACTTCTTGCCAGCTCCAATTATATAATTCTTGACAAAGAGCTCATGTAACCCTAACCTTGTGGTTTTTGCCTTTATAAACCTTCCCAATTTCGTGGTCTAGTGGAACACAATTTAAGCGCTTCTTGAATCTGTAGCTCCTGGGTGCTGCCCTAATAAACCTCACATAAACACCTTATTTCAATCAAGTCTCCTAAAATTTTGGTTAACACAAATGTATTGATATTTTAAAAGCAAAAGGCTAAGAGAAAATGCAAGAAATAGATATCTAGGGGTCTGATTTGTATAAACTTAAAAATACAGGAATACAGGAATAAAAATACAGGAATATAAAAATTTTATAGGAACAATAGAAGCAAAAAGATACATGTTAAATAAATAACGTGTTTAGAAGGGAAGATTTAGCAAAATTTTTGAAGCAAGATTTAAAGCTCAATCCCTACTGCCATGGAACACTATAATTTTAATACACATCATGGGATGGGGGAGGTTTGTCTTGGCCAGTAGAACCTATTCTAAACTGGAGTACTACAAATTCTGAGGATGAGATTATTTAGATCTCTGGTTTTAATGTGCAACATTTTAGTTTTGGGTTGTGAGTAAAATGAAACCTGTCAAAATATTTTTAAATTTAGAAGCAGCTTTGCTGTGACTGCTCAGCTCAGTCCTCTTTAATTCTCACATGTGAATCTAAAACAGATCTTTACTCGAACTATCTTCATCTGCAAAGGATTTATATGAGGATCTATTCTTTTTATTTTAAATTTTACTTTGAAATGATTTCAGGTTTATAAAATGTTGCAAAGTAAGTACTAAAATGACTCAGAGTGAACTTCACCCATCATCCCCAAAGATTAACACATTATACAACTATAATACAATTAAATAAAACCAAGAGATTAACATTGACACTTTACTATATTAGCTAATAGTAGATTTTACTATTGATGAAATTTTACCCAAACTTTGCTGATTTGTTCCACTACTGTCCTTTGTTCTGATTCAGGATCCAATCCAGGAACCAATGTTGACAATTCTTTTCTCTCAATTTGGTTTGTCTGATGTTTCCTTATGATTAAATCCAACTTATGCATTTTGGCATGAAAACTTTAGAAGTGATGATGCACCCTTTTCAGTGAAGCATATCACCATCCACTATCTTTCTCCTTAAAAACTTTTTATATTATGTTGCAGTATAGCCAATTAACAATGTGTGACAGTTTCAGGTGGACAGCAAAGGGATGTAGCCATACATATACATGTATCCTCTCTCCAGGCTGCCACATAACAGTGAGCAAAGTTCCATATGCTATACAGCAAGGCCTTGTTGGTTATGCATTTAAATATAGCAGTGTGTACATTTTGATCCCAAACTCCCTAACTATCCCTTCTCCCCATTCTCTCATTCTCTCTTTTTTGTAGATAAGCTCATTTGTATAATTTCTGTTTAGATTATGCATATGAGACGTCATACAATATTTCCCATCTGTCTGACTTGCTTCACTCAGTGCGACAATCTCTAGGTCCATCCATGTTGCTGCAAATGGCATTACT
This sequence comes from Oryx dammah, assembly GCF_014754425.2. Classification (NCBI taxonomy): domain Eukaryota; kingdom Metazoa; phylum Chordata; class Mammalia; order Artiodactyla; family Bovidae; genus Oryx; species Oryx dammah. The sequence continues at coordinate 68,471,628 of NW_024070209.1, forward strand.
GCACTCTCTTTTAAGGGCTGAGTAATATTCCATTGTATATATGCACCACATCTGCTTTATCCATTCCTCTGTCAATTGACATCTAGGTTGCTTCCATGTCTTGGCTATTGTAAACAGTGCTGCAGTGACTGTATGGGTGCATGTATCCTTTCAGATCATGTTTTTCTCTGGGTACATGCTCAGGAGTGGGATTGCAGGGTCATATGGCAGCTCTGTTTTTAGTTTTTCAAGGAACCTCCATACTGTTCTCCACAATGGCTGTACCAATTTACATTCCCATCAACAGTGTAGGAGGGTTCCCTTCTCTCCACACCCTCTCCAGTATTTATTGTTTGTGGAGTTTTTTGATGACAGCCATTTTGACTTTTAATACAAACTGATGCAACGTGGATGGGCAACATTCACTTTCAATGTACACATTGCTGTGGTTTATGATAATGATGATAACATTCAAAGGTTATGTTTTTTCCCAGTTATTTGAACTCTGGGATTCGATGATAATATATATATATAATATCACTCTCTAAATTCTACAGCTCCTTCTGTGAACCTCTCTTACAGCACTTAATATTTTTCTAGTTTATACCAGGAGTTTTTGTCACTTATATTTCTTAGATTAGATTATATATTCAAGGGCAGGCTGCATGTCTTTCTCTTCATATTCTCTACATTGCTTTGGACATACTACTTATACAAAACCTGTTAGAGAAATGATTCCTCTGTTTTATGAAGACTAAGAAAAAAGAAACTAAACCAAACAGTATGCTATGTACTTCCTCACACTATTTTTATTCGATATTCAAAATAACCCTATGAAGTGGGCACTGAATCCCAGGTTAAGTAATTTATGCAAGGTTACAAAGCCAGTAAGGGACAAGGTGATGATTTTAACCTAGGGCAATCTGATTCTAAAGCCCTGGGGATAGGATCAAGAATTCAATATAGGGAGACAGTTCAGGATTTCTAATTTTCAGCTTGGTAAACTGAAGATCAGAGAGATTAAGTAATTTTTCAAAGAGGCTTAGAGTTAGCTGAATTAAAAGGACTAAATTTAGAAGTCCGGTTTCCTGCCTCCCAGCTCTAGTTAGCGCTTTCCATTGCATAAAAGGACTGGGGTGCAGGCCCCTAAACTGTACTTTAATATTCTCAACAAGCACAATTTTTAAAAGTTAAGATCTAGAGGAATATAACTGGTCTTTACGTTATCTTTTTAAAAGTCTCTCAAAAAGTTAAATTTGTAATGTTTGTTGTGGGTTTGTTATATAGCTTTTATTATGTTGAAGTATGTTCCTTCTATTCCTACTTTTCTGGAGAGTTTTTATCATAAATGGATGTTGAATTTTGTCAAAGGCTTTCTCTGCATCTATTGAGATAATCATATGGCTTTTATTTTTAAATTTGTTAATGTGGTGTATTACACTGATTGATTTGTGGATACTGAAGAATCCTTGCATCCCTGGGATGAAGCCCACTTGGTCATGGTGTATGATCTTTTTAATGTGTTGTTGGATTCTCATTGCCAGAATTTTGTTAAGGATTTTTGCATCTATGTTCATCAGTGATATTGGCCTGTAATTTTCTTTTTTTGTGGCATCTTTGTCAGGTTTTGGTATTAGGGTGATGGTGGCCTCATAGAATGAGTTTGATAGTTTACCTTCAGGTGTTAGCTCTTCTCTAAATTTTTGGTAGAATTCAGCTGTGAAGCCGTCTGGACCTGGGCTTTTGTTTGCTGGAAGATTTCTGATTACAGTTTCAATTTCCGTGCTTGTGATGGGTCTGTTAAGATTTTCTATTTCTTCCTGATTCAGTTTTGGAAAGTTGTACTTTTCTAAGAATTTGTCCATTTCTTCCACGTTGTCCATTTTATTGGCATATAATTGCTGATAGTAGTCTCTTACGATCCTTCGTATTTCTGTGTTGTCTGTTGTGATCTCTCCATTTTCATTTCTAATTTTATTGATTTGATTTTTCTCCCTTTGTTTCTTGATGAGTTTGACTAATACTAATTCTTGTCATATTATTTAAGCATTGCTGCAAAATACATACCTTGTCTCTTTTTCTAAGTTATGTGTGTGTGCATGTATGTGTATTTTCATTAAATAAATATATACATGTAGATTCATTGTGTATATACATATATATATTATACATATATATATAATATATGTCTACTATGCCTTGCTGTACACTAGAGATTAATAACCTTGAAGTTGAATTTTTAATAACTTAGTGACAAAACTGATAGCTCAGTTTGTAAAGAATCCACTTGCAATGCAGGAAACCCTGGTTCAATTCCTTGGTCACGAAGATCCACTGGAGAAGAGATAGGCTACCCACTTCAGTATTCTTGGGCTTTCCTTGTGGCTCAGCTGGTAAAGAATAAGCCTGCAGTGTGGGAGACCCGGGTTCAATCTCTGGGTTGTGAAGATCCCCTGGAGAAGGGAAAGGCTACCCACTCTAGTATCCTGGCCTGGAGAATTCCATGGACTTTATAGTCCATGGGGTTGCAAAGAGTCAGACACGACTGAGTGACTTTCACTCTCACAAAACAAGAAATGTATGAGTCCACTCATAAGAGGTGACTAACATAGTCAAATTCATAGAAACAGAATGTAGAATGGTAGTTTACCAAGTGCCGGGTGGAGGGAGTAGAAAGGGAATTGTTGTTTAACAGATATAGAGTTTCAGTTTTGCATGATAAAGTTCTGGAAATCTGTCTCATAACTACATGAATAAACTTAGCACCAAGGAACTGAAAACTCAAAAACTAGTTAACATGGTAAAAAAGAAATAATAGGGTAAATATATATGCATATAAACATGGACACTAACCATGTAAATAAATCCCACTGAGGGTGGGCTTTTTTTCTGTTTTGTTCACTAATGTAGCATCCACATCCAGTAAAGCACAAAGTATAGTAGGGGCTCAATAAACAAGTTTTGAGTAATAAACATATTTCTTAGCACCAATAATATATGCTAATCTTTATTTAGCTTGTGTGAGTGTATCTGTGTTTGTATTTGAATAAATGCACATGCATATACATATATACTCTATTATAATCAGGATAGAATAGATTATGCTGCTGCAACATTCATAAATAAAATGTGCTATTTCTAAAAAAAAAAAAAGAAAAAAGATTATGTTTTCTAGAACTTTTATGTAGCTCAGGTTTCCTAGCCTTGAGAAGTGTGAGAAATAAATATTTGTGTTTAAAAAAAAAAAAAAGTTAAATTTGGCACCAAAAGCCTTTTAGACAACTTAATATCTTAATTTTATTTCACTGCAAAATATAACTGAAATTCTGTTTCTGAAACACATTACAAACAAAACATCAATTAATCAACATTTACCCAGAGCAGAAGAAAACACACTATTTTAATTGAGAACGTGTCCAGTGGAAAAGGCCTGGGCTATGGTATATTTTCTTGCACGTTTTTCTGAAATGGAAAAGTTTTCCATTACTCTTCGAGGTACGATTATGAATACTTATTTCTACACGAAAGAATCAGCAGCTGACACGTGAACTTTTAAATGGTCTTTAATTGACCTGTAATAAAGTGAGAAATGGTATCACCCTTCTAGGGCAAACTAGGTTATTTTTTATTCCAGTGAATGAACACTGTTTTAGAGTAAATTTGCTACTTAATATGAATATACCTCATTTTAGTAAAGTATCTATTATATCCAGCCTGACAGAAAACTAAACATTACTAAGTGAGCAGGATGACCATATAAATGAATATTCTCCTGTGGTTCATTCATCTCTGTCTACAGTTTTATCTCTATGGTGCTGCCACTATCCATCAGTCTCATGAAAACCCATCAATGACTCTTGGGGCAATATTTCCCTTTCTCTCTAAAGAAACAAATACTCTGTTATACCTGGCTCAGCTGGAGTTATAGCACTACTTTGAGTCTGACATGACTCTCTGTAAGTCTCTCTGTAGATATGGCCTCCACCTTTCTTAACCATAGGCAACAAAACTATTGCCTACATGTAGAAAATTAGGAAAGGCAAATTGATAGTAACATACATTCAGTAAGACTCACTCAGAGACAGCAGCTTGCACAGTTAAAATGAAGGCTGAACTTACATTTTGGTGCATCTTTCCGTCTAGGAAAAAAGCTCAGTCATTCTAAGACTGACTGACTTCTGTTTTTCTCATTTTCTCATACTTCTTTTGAGAGAGAGAGTGTGTGTGTGTGTGTGTGTGTGTGTGTGTGTAAGTTCCAAGGTCAAAGTTGGTTTCAAAGTCAAACTAAGCTGTCCTTGCTTGCAGGAGACATGGGGAAGGGGGCTTAGAGTGGTCCCTGAAAAACATGTCTAGAATGGTTTAAAGTAGTCATAGGATCAGATGTAGAGCCCTCTGAATACCTACATAAGCATTAATACTTAGACATCCCCAAACTGACCTTAGAAATTCATCAACTCATATGGAAACAGAATGCTTTTAATCTCATAGTTTTTGTAATTGTTTTGTTTGTAACTCACCAAGTCAGTCAGAAATTATACTAGATTGTACAGGTTCCTCAAGAGTAATGTCTGAGTATTGCAGTGTCTTTGTCATATAGCACTTACAGTTTGATGCAGTCTCACTATGGACATTGAATAAATATCTGCTGTGAGTTATAATTATTGTAACTGGCTTAATAAAAATGCCTTAGCCTTGCTAGCTAACAATCATTTCCATTAAAGTACCAATAGGAGACACTTTAAGATAAAATGATTATTTAATCCTTGAATCAATGATTAAAACAGTGACTTATGTGGCTAAACTCTAAACTCATGACTCATATACCCAGTCGCCTGGGATAATTAATGATAATGGTATCACACTGGCCAGAAAACTGGGTGCTTGCTTTTCTTATTGGATCTGAAACCCAGCTGTCTCTGATCCTTAGTCATGAAGCTGAAAAAAAGCTGCATGAGCTACTCATCCAAGAAACACAGAGTGGAATGCCACTTGCTAAACTATTTTAGAATGTCACTAAGGCAGGTCTACATTTACAGCCCATAAGCAACCCATAGCCCTAGGGTGGTACCTTGAGCTACCTTTCACTCATGAAGCTTGAGAACAGAGTAATTTTAGGACTGACTGGGAAATATATTCAATAAAAACTTCAGATGATTTGAAACTGTTGATAAAATTAAACCCCCATCCTCCATTCCTAAAAAGGAATAACATAAATCTCTGTATGGTGGCCACGGTGGAAATTGAAGGTACATGAATGAGGGAGAACTATGATTTCACTAGGTCATTAATGGGATGGGACTCTCATGTGTATGCTTGGGCGAAGAAGTACTTGACCCTATTCAGTGGGTCTAGCACAAGATAAATTTTGAGTATTCATGAAAAGGAAGAGGTGAACTAGTCTTTGATTTTCTACATTAAATCTTTGTGGGCCTCCTCCCAGAATACTTCTAGCTTGATGAGTATATAAAAATGGTGGCACTGATGAACAAAATGGAGAAGTTGAGAAGAAAGTACTTTGGTATTAGAAATATTATATTTGGGGTGATAGAGACATATCTATAAATAAAATGTCTCTACTTCCTGGAGATCCAGGTAGGTCAGACCTCAGGAGACAGGTTAGTTTGAAGCATACATTTGAGAATTATTAGCAAACAGATGGCAGTGGTAGTCAGAGAATGGAGGCATATTCCAAACGAGAGACTATACTGAGAAAAGAGCCAATAGCAGAGGACAGAACTCTGGGGAATGGTCTTTCTGTTGGAGATCAGAAAGGAGGAAAGGAAGCCAGCAAAGGACATCTAAAAGGAGAAAATAATCGTGGGGAAAATCGGCAAGATGCAAAGGTCCTGGTACGTGAGTGTAAGGAAGAGTCCAAGGTACCAACAAGGATCTAGTAGGCCCTAAGCACTGGCGTCCGCATTTGTGTAGTGCAGCCATTCTGATTACCGCCTGAGGCAGACTAGGAGGTAGTCTTAGTTTTGTCAATGCAGCAGCAGCCTCTTGGTTATCTCCTGATTAATGTTTCTTCATGGGAAATCAGTCAAAACTCAAGATTTTTAGGAGTAAAAATATGAACTTGGAATTTAAATGGGTACCTTCAAAACATAAAGGATAATTTAGAGGACTTCATATGACAAAAGATTTTGCTCATCCATTTTTCTACCTGGCACTATCTAGATTCATTCTGATTGTTCATGAAAACAGTTACTCAATCTTTCTTTAAGGTGAAGATTCACTGCTACAGGGGAAAAAACCATGTGTATTTCACTCTAAGAAGGGGGATTTATGTATGTCACTAATGTCACTAATTTTGCAAGGCTAAAATTGCTTTAAATATCTAAATATATTAGATATTTAAACACTTCTTTAAACATGAAAGCAATTCCTAAGAAAAGCAACACATAGAGAAATCTGGAGAAATAAATATACTAAAATGCGACATGCAAATTGGTCTGCTTTAGAATAAATCTGCATATAGTGTCCTGCAGTGGTACATTTTACAAAGAGAATTAAAGCCATGAAATTAACATTTTAATGAAGCAGACAGACTATTGACGTCAGGACTACTCACTGATTGCAGCTTCCAGGTGGCCTAATGAGATGAAAATGAAGTTTATACCTTCAGCTAGTCTAGGCTAGGGCTGTTTGGAGATTATGATTGAATTTAAGTTAGAAGATACTGCTGTGTGCAAACATGTTTAAGCTAGCAAGTGGTCTTTGCAAACCTTGGCACCATAAATGCTTAATAGAAAGTATTTATGCCTCTCCTCACCCTCAGCCCTCAAGCACACATTCTAGCCTAACTTTTTCTAAGCACTGTCCTAAAACCAGTGGGAAATGACTGTACTTTGAAAAACAATAAATAGCTTCATCAGAATGATTCATCTTAATCATGTTACAGGGCCATGAAGTGTACGGATATAAGAGGCACCTGGACACCAAGTGCCCCCTCCCACCTTAGGGTGAACGTTTCAAGCACAGGGGCACCTTGGGGAAGTCTTTTTCATTGCAGGCAGCTTTTATTTTATGGTAATGCTCTCATTATGGGAGGAAATTTGAGGCTGAAATGGATCCCCTTGGGACTCTCACTCCTTTGTTCTAGTTTTATTCTCTAAAAGCAAACGGATGATGCTATTAGCTTTTGTGTGTAATGATTGTTTGAATATTTAGGGCAGGGGTAGGCCAACTGCAGGCCAGTTCCACCTCTATTTGTGCAGCCAATGATATGAGCTAAAAAAAATTTTTTCCCCCTCCTTTTTTAAATGGCTGGGGAAAAAAATATTAAAAGAGTATATTTTTATGACATGTGAAAGTCATGAAATTCAAATTGCAGTGTCCATAAATAAAGTTTTAATGGAACACAGACCCTTATTCACTTGCACCACAATAGCAGAGTCAAGTAGTTGCGAAAGAAACCATATGGCCTGCAGAGCCGAGAATATTTACTATCTGGACCTCTCCAGAAAAGTTTGTCAACTCTTCTCTCAGTCCTCTCTAAGAAGTCACAGTTCCAAAGAAGGCAGGAAAGATTTCCAGACTACTGGATGGATTCCAGTCTGTCCTTGTCCCTTGCAGGTTGCTGAGGTCTGGGAAGAAGGAGTTGAAGGGTCACACAGCTGTAGTCCATAAATGACACACATCCCTTCACCTCTGTTTGGGCCAGAGCTAGTCTATGGTTCAGACTAGCTGGAAGGGTATTCGGGCATGTATGTTTCTGTTCCCCCAGGAATGAGAGAAGACCAATATGGATGAGCATTAGTAACCACCATGGCTTCTAATCAATATACAAAGCAATCACCTGCCCAATTCCTCCCTAACCTGTAATGTCACTCCCCAAAGATAATCATTTCCAAGACTTTAAGCTGTTTATTCTCATGTTTACCTCCATGCAGCTCTGTAAAATGCCTATGCTGACATTTCCCTTTTTTTTTTTTGCACTCTTCCTGTTATCTACTTTCCACTATGAAAAATGAGGATTTTGTAACACTTATTCCAGTTCCTTCCTTCCTCCATGGCCCTAAGTAAAGTTGTATCATAATCTTGGTAAGGTTAACATTTATAGTGTTTACATTAAAAAACACGGCAGCTATTCACAGTGTAGTTTTCTAGTAGCTATTACATCTTTTTCTTGTGCTACTAATCATTTTCCCTGGAGTTAATAATGGTCTTGTTTTTCTGTTTGCTTCATTTTCTAGAAACCTGCCACTAGTTCATCTCCCAACTTAGCCAGAAGTACAAATCTCCTTCCAGTACAGTCACACACACCAGAGAGTCTATCAGGTTCATCCCCCTGGAGAAGTTCTTTGTGGAACTCTCCATGCTCTTGCTCTGCTCAGGACTATGGCCTCAAGTCCTGAACATGCAGCTGCCATCCTGGATCTCTCTTCTTCATCGTGCTGGAGATTCCCTTTCCTAGTTGAAATTTTGTAAGTTATTGTTTTACTGTCTCTGAAAGAAAAGCTGTACAGTCTCCATTTCTAGAGATGTCATCTTTCTCTAGATTTATATGTGCTTGATCTAAAGACAAGTGGTGGGAAACAGGGGCTCAGTCAGCTGAAGGAGCACACCATTCAGGGATCGATGTATGGGCAAAGCCTTCCAAGTAGATGGCCAAGGTGCTTGCTTAGGATCACTCCTGTATTTCAGAGCATTAAAACAAAAGCTTTCAGTTACTACATGTGTATAATACATAGAAAGGAAGAAAGGGAAAGGCATTCGGGAGAAATGATTAGATTAACTGGTTGTCAAAAGCTCTTAAATGAGACACAGAACCAACGATTTTGGACAAGTTCAGAGTTTAGAACAATCCCCAGTGCATGTGTGTCCAAGTAGAAACCTAAGACGGCCAAAGATGGGCAGGATCTCAGTCCAGGATGAGGAGTACAGAAAGGATAACAAGTTACCTCTAACACAAACCTTATCTCTTTAACCATTTTACTAAAGACTGGCTTCATGAAAGAACTTCTCAAGGCTCTCTAACTCTTGGGGATCAAATACTTGACCTGGTTGTACACTGCAGAAGGAATGAAATAAACACTCTTCTGGAGGGGGCATTTTCCAAGCTGCTATTAAGATTCAATAAGATCCACCATAGTAGAAAGTGTCTGTGATTTTAAAAGCTCAGTAATCTACCCTGCTATACTGTTAACACAGCTGCAAGGATAATCCCTCACACACATTTATCAGCCCATTATTTCCTGGTAAAAACCCAATGAGTTTTCTATTTCTCTATCTGACTAAACCTACTGTAGCCTAAGGCTGGAAATCCTTTTGAGAAATAAACTGGGTAGCAACCAATCAGTCCCCTAATAGAGTTTTCACACTAATAGACTACTGTTGGAGTTGGCCCCAAATCTCTCTTGTTCCCAAATTTATGCTATTCCTTTCTTTTGTATTTTTAGTTTTTTATTTATATGATCAGTTTAGTTCAGTTGTTCAGTTGTGTCCGACTCTTTGCGGCCCCATGAACTGCAGCACACCAAGCTTTCCTGTCCATCACTCTCTCCCAGAGCTTGCTCAAACTCATTTCCATTGATATCCAACCATCTCATCTTCTGTCATCCCCTTCTCCTTCCACCTTCAATCTTTCCCAGCATCAGGGCCTTTTCCAATGAGTCAGTTCTTCGCATCAGGTGCCCAAAGTATTGGAGCTTCAGCATCAGTCCTTCCAATGAATATTCAGGACTGATTTTCTTTAGGATTGACTGGTTTGATCTCCTTGGAGTCCAAGTGACTCTCACAAGTCTTTTCCAACACCACAGTTCAAAAGCATCAATTCTTTGGCACTCAGCTTTGGTTATGATTCAATTTTCACATCCATATATGACTACTGGAAAAACCACAGCTTTGACTAGATCGATCTTTGTCGGCAAAGTAATGGCAGACAGACTGAAAACCACAATCACAGAAAACTAACCAAACTGATCACATGGATCACAGCTTTGTCTAACTCAATAAAACTACGACCCGTGCCTTGTAGGGCTACCCAAGATGGATGGGTCATGGTGGAGAGTTCTGACAAAACATGGTCCACTGGAGAAGGGAATGGCAAACCACTTCAGTATTCTTGCCTTGAGAACCCCATGAACAGTATGAAAAGGGAAAAGATATGAGAGTAAAAGATGAACTCCCCAACTCGGTAGATGCCCAAAATGCTACTGGAGAAGAGTGAACAAAAAGCTCCCGAAAGAATGAAGAGGCTGAGCCAAAGCAAAAACAACACCCAGTTGTGGATGTGACTGGTGATGGAAGTAAAGTCTGATGCTGTAAAGAACAATACTGCATAGGAACCTGGAATTTTAGGTCCATGAATCAAGGTAAATTGGAGGTGGTCAAACAGGAGATGGCAAGATTGAACATGGACATTTCAGGAATCAGTGAACTAAAATGGACTGGAATAGGTGAAATTCAGATGACCATTTATATCTACTATTATGGCCAAGAATCTCTTAGAAGAATTGGAGTAGCCCTCATAGTCAACGAGAGTCCAAAATGCGTACTTGGGTGCAATCTCAAAAATGACAGAATGATCTCTGTTTCCAAGGCAAACCATTCAGTATCACAGTAATTCAAGTCTATGCCCCCACCAGTAATGCTGAAGAAGTTGAACGGTTGGTTCTATGAAGATCTACAAGACCTTCTAGCACTAACACCAAAAAAGAGATGTCCTTTTCATCATAGGGGACTGGAATGCAAAAGTAGGATGTCAAGAGATACCTGAAGTCACAGGCAAGTTTAGCCTTGGAGAACAAAATGAAGCAAGGCAAAGGCTAGCAGTTTTTCTAAGAGAACACACTGGTCATAATAAATACCCTCTTCCAACAACACAAGAGAAGACTTTACACATGGACATCACCATGTGTCTTTCATACCGAAATCAGATTGATTATATTCTTTGCAGCCAAAGATGGAGAAGCTCTATACAGTCCGCAAAAACAAGACCAGGAGCTGACTGTGGCTCAGATCATGAACTCCTTATTGTCCAATTCAGACTTACTAGACCATTCAGGTATGACCTAAATCAAATCCCTTAGGATTATACAGTGGAAGTTACAAATAGATTCAAGGGATTAGATATGATAGAGTGCCTGAAGAACTATGGATGGAGGTTCGTAACATTGTACATGAGGCTGTGATCAAAACCATTCCCAAGAAAAAGAAATGCAAAAAGGCAAAATGGTTGTCTGAGGAGGCCTTACAAATAGCTGAAAGCAAAAGGCAAAGGAGAAAAGGAAAGATATTTATATGCTACGCCAACCGAATTATACTATTTACAAAGAAATTACATGCAATATCTATGTCACTTTGTTGGTATGTCTCTGGCACTGCATTGGAAATAAAACACAAACAAAAACCTTGCCAAATAACTTAAATGCTTTCATTAAAATGTATTATTTTCTGCATCTGTTAACTTTGGAATATGAAGTTTGCACCACTGACCATGATAAATGGGTTTGTGCTAAACCAGTCATATGCATGTGAATAATGAAAAATATTTTTGGGTGGGAAGTTAACAGCCCACATGCAATTAAACCCACAATCTTGGTCTTATTGGTCTTTAACCAAAATAAGTAATAAATATACTAAAGTAAAGTAAGTGTTCTGCGTTGGTTGTTTTACCACTTCAATAATTATCTTCACTCACAGAGGAACTTTAGTGTTGAAAAATCACCCAGAAATATGACAACAGTTCTTGGCATGTAGCAAAAATATTTGAAAAGTGATAGCATACCATATTCAGACTTAGAATCCCAAAATTCAGGCTCTCTCCTGCAAAACTATGCAGACCTATTATTTGAAGGCCTTGGTATAAATATACCTTGATATGAATAAACCTTTTAAGGTATTATTTTTAAATGTACCTAATTAAGGTCAGAAAAGCTCAGCGTAGCTGAGTCTTGATGGATGGATGAGAACAGAGCTGACAAACAAGGTCAAATATTCCAGTTGAGAATGAGCACAGTGTGTTCAGGAAGCACTGAGAATTCCACTTTAGCAGAATGAGGATAAGGTGGAGGTATCAGGATAGTTCAAGTTAGAGCTTGCACATAACTGTGCTCAGTTCATTAGTGACTGGAATGAAAGATGAAAACTTAAGAAAACTTCTAGGTCTCCTATAAAAATCAGGAAGAGAAAGAGACAAGGAATGGGAAACCAAGTAAGAAGGAAAAAAGTCAGGAGCTGCTGTATCCTGGTTAATAATTTATCATAGAACAGCACCTAGAAAGAAAACAGATATAAGATGGGAGAAATTCCATACTAAAAAATGGGTGTATACCAGAAAACAATGAAAACTGATTCTCTTTAAGTTTCAGAGAATAAAAGATACATAAGAAACTTATTCACAAAAAAGCTAGGATTAAAACTGATCTTTAGAGAACACAAAGAGAAGGAAAAAAGGTCAAAGACAAACCAATAAAATTTATAGGCAGCATTTCTGAAAACTAGCATAATCAAGGAGATGATAGCCTTTAAGTTCATGATTTATGGGGGGAATATATGTATATATAATGCTCATTTTATGTTTCATTAAAATAAGAGGATTAGACAACAAGATTCCAGTATGGCATAAACGTTGTAGATACCTTTAAAAATGTCCAATACTTTGTTTCATTGTTTATTCCTAGAGAAGTATTAATTAGGTACTGTTACATTTCAATTAAAATGGAATTCCTGAGACAAGCGTAGAAAGATGGGAGATCAAAATCTTATACATTATGCAAAGAGACCTTCCCAAATTATAGTTAATACAATAGAAAAAACTGGCCACTTTGGTATAAATACCTGGAAACTGTGATTTTGAAAATGTATACAGACCCTCACACACGTTATTAAAGGAATCTCAGTAAATGAGGGTAAATGAAATAGCAGTACAACTTGATGCCAATTAATAAAACTAGTAAGCCAAAAAAGGAATTCATACAAGAGTTCTAGTCTAAGATTTGGAGAAGGCAATGGCCACCCACTCCAGTACTCTTGCCTGGAGAATCCCTGGTGGGCTGCTATCTATGGGGTCGCACAGAGTCAGACATGACTGAAGCGACTTAGCAGCAGCAACAGCAGTCTAAGATTACCTAACAATCAGTGATCTAACAGATTTTTGATCAAATAGAGTAAATTTTGGGGGGCAGAATCTAGATGGTGGGTACATGGGTGTTCACTGTTAATTCCTTTGAATTGTGCTGTATATTTTAAACTTTTCATAAAGAAATATTGTATAAAAACCAACTAGGTGAATTGACAGGACTCTGAATACAGAGAAAACATGTATTCTGGCATAAACAAGTTTCTGAAACTTTTGATTATTTTTGCTTAATTTTAGAATAACAAAGACACGTAGAGTAAAAATTCAAATAAGCACAATAAGGCTTATGATGAAAAATGGCACACCCCTACCATATCTTTGAATGTGTGGGGGGAATAAAATGGACAGTCATGGAATGATAAGGAAGTTGTTTTCTAAAACACAGGGAGCCTAGTACAGCAGCACTTTCTTACTGGTGCTTTGAGGCAAGAGAAAAAGGAGAAAGCTTAGCTGACTAAGAAAACAAAACAATCACTGAGACCTGAAAATGTGTATCATTGTCCAATCCATTGATTAAAACCCCAGCCTGAGTAAATATTACATGAGAGGACTGGATTATATTTCCTTGAAAAGTGATTCAGAAAAAACTCTGTATTAGTCTCTAACTAGACAGCTCCTAGGATCAATCTCAGGTAAAATCTATAAGGAAAATATGCCATCTGCCAGACTTTTAATATTTTCATATGGAGCCTGCAGACATATTAAGATTTAATCGACCAGCCAGATTAACTGGCTAGTGATACTATTTTTTAAAGGCGATGATAAATTCTAATTAAATAATCCCAACAATAATTTAAATGAACAATTTACCAAGCACAGGAAAAGTATTTTCTTGAATATGACTTTCTTTGGAAAGACAAAATATCATCAATCTGATACTTTGCTGATGTTTAATATTGAATTGTATTAAGTATAATATTCTCAATAATTTTTAAGTTTAGGACTTATTTCATTTTGCCTTAAGTAACTGGATAACTGAAAATAGCATTGGATTTCTTGAGTGTTAACTTACATGAACTGAAAATCAAAAAGATATAAAGGTGAATGCAGAGGTGAGGGGCAGGCAGGTAGACTTAAATAACACTCATAGAAGTCCAGGAGATACAAAATCAATTCCAGGTCTATTAAGTTTTTATCTAAGTCCAACTTGGTCATACAAAACAAATTTCATTTTAATATAAATGTAAAACTAAATGTCTTAGTTTTCAAATAACAAATATGGTTGACAAGAAACAAAGAATTAGAACATTATCCTAAAATATTTACTTTTGTTGTACAGAATCATAAAAGGGTCAAGTCAGGGCAACACTAAAACAAAAATCAGCCTAAGTAATAAATATAATTCTTTTTCCTAATGGAATCTTAGATTTAGATCATTTCATTTCACAAAAAGTGGATCTTCAAGTGTTGAGAACAATTTTTGAATAACCGCTTTGAGATACATCTACTAAAATCCTTGATTAAAATTAACCACCAGTGAATGTTCTGTCATAAATAATGATTATTAGTATGATCCATATGCCACAATATACTTATCTATTGGATTTGATTTGAAATTATAAAAGTTTTTCAGCTAAGCCTTTATTGTCCAGTCTTTCAACACTGAGGATAGGGAATTCAGGAGCTCTTTAATTTGAATTAACTGGGAAGAGCTATTTCCCAGTTCAGATTGCTTTAAGAATGGCATTTTGATTGTTTTACGTATATTTTGTAAAAGGAAACAACCAGTAGCACTTTGGCAAATAACAGTTCCTAATGGACATACCTTAATAAATAAGTGACTATTGTTAACATTTGTAATCAGTCCAGTAACTGAATGGATGTAAATGGGTGCTATTAAAATGAAACAGATTAAACAATCCTCCAGCAGTTTTATTCATACCGTTCTCTGCTTTGCAACCCCCTTCCTTATACGTGAAATGATGTATTCAGTCCTGTTCTATAAACAATATAATTCATTCTGAATTGAGAAAGTCACATTCATAAAGTTTCACTATACATGACTAACGATTAAGCTAGGAAAATGTTTTCTTATCTGTCAAAATATTTAATATTCCCTTCTATTAATGAGTTCTGATTCATTTCTGAGATGCTCCATCACTTCTTTTCAAGGTGCGTGTTAGAAAATGAGAAAGGGATTGGAGAAGGAAGAGTAGACAGTATCCGTCCATCCACATTTATGGAGTGCTTGGTAGGTGGCTAAGCCCTGTGCTGAGAGCTGAAGTCACAAAGATGAACAATAACTCTTATGATATTAACAGTCTGGTAGGAGAGACAGGCATGTAAATAAACACATCACTATATAAAGAAAGCTGAGCGCCGAAGAACTGATGCTTTTGAACTGTGGTGTTGGAGAAGACTCTTGAGAGTCCCTTGGACTGCAAGGAGATCCAACCAGTCCATCCTAAAGGAGATCAACCCTGGATGTTAGTTGGTAGGACTGATGTTGAAGCTGAAACTCCAATACTTTGGCCACCTGATGCGAACAGCTGACTCATTTGAAAAGACCCTGATGCTGGGCAAGACTGAGGGCAGGAGGAGAAGGGGACGACAGAGGATGAGATGGTTGGATGGCATCACCGACTCGATGGACATGGGTTTGGGTGGATTCCGGGAGTTGGTGATGGACAGGGACGCCTGGTGTGCTGCGGTTCAGTTCATGGGGTCGCAAAGAGTCGGACACGACTGAGTGACTGGACTGAACTGATACTACCAGTATAAGAATGTACTAGATACAGAGACATTCAAAGAAAGAAAGAAGTATAATGGAAGGGGTGAGGCAGGTAAATACTTACTCTATTTCTTTAAAAAAATAAAAAAGATGAAATGGTGTAGTATGTTATTAATTGTTCACATGTTTGTTCCCTTAATAGCCTGTGGGCTTTTAGATCATTAAGGAAGATAGGCCTATGTTTTTTATTAACTTGTAGTTTCAGGGTCTGATTATAAGGAGTGCTCAATAAAACTTTTGCAGGATTATTTCCTCTGTTACCATAACATTTCAAAAATAACACAAGAATATGATATACTTGTTTTTAACAGTTGTACACACTGATAACCTACATTTAAAAATTAAATATATTATATTTAATGCAATAAAAATAGTGCCAAAAGGACTTTCATTTTTTGCCCTTAAAGGATCCAGTATAAATATTCTAGTTCTTAATTCAATGATAAAACTCAAAGCTCAGGTGCTACAATCTGTACCTGAACAGTTAATTAGTAATACTTATGATGTGTTTATGGAACACTTCAGTGTGGCCCAGGTAATGAGCTAAATTCTTTACACAGACTATCATTTATGTTCCCAACAATAATCCTAAAAGGTGAGTATCTCATTTTGCAGATCTGATGAGGGTAGTTTAGCAGGTGGAAAGTAACATTTTTTTCTTCTATAGTTGTAATACATACATTTTAGATATACAAACTATTTGTACAATGCACTAATCTGTGGAAATAGCACCCTTTTACCTGCTAATGGACAAATGCAAAGAAAACTGAATATCAGCTACCCAATTTTACCTCTAAGTTAAAGGACTGAAAAGAAGGGAACATTTAGAACATTAAACCTGTATCATCACAGCATGCTTTGATGTTACATTTGATGTATTTCACTACTGGTATCTGGACAAGTAATGTCTGGCACATTAATTAGCTTTGGCTAGGCATATTCTTGCTGGTTTACAAGTCCTTACTGTTTTTTCTGGCTTTAATATGATTTTGGCAACCTTAAACTTATTTATGTAAAAATAAATTGACCTGACCCTTTTGCATGCTCAAGGATCTGAGTGTTTTATGCATGTTTAATATTATTTCCATGTTACTACCTGCTGCTAGATAATTAGTTCTTGAAACTCTTCCTGAGTTTCAAGCAGTGAACACATCGGATGATCTGTTTTAATGTCAAGTTTCCATTCCAAGTTTGTAATTTGCCTATTAATTTCTCTCTGCTATGTGGGAGCCATGCTTCATCACTCCCATATGAGGACCCACTGTCACATTAAGAGTGGCTAACAAATGGGCGTATTACCTCGTGGTAGAACAAATCAAATCTCCTTTCTAATGCATTCTTCACTTCTTTAAAAAATCAAGTGATTTCCTTGCCCCCTATAAAGCTGTTTCAGCTAATGGATAGCTAAGCAACTGCCTTTTTTCTTCTCTAAAAGGCAGTCTCTTCAAAAGCCCCCTTGGGTATTTTAAGATCAGTGGGGGAGGTTCAAAGTGAATAGCTGACAAAACTATTTTAAGTGGTGTTTTAAGCCACATCTTTACCCACAAATATTCTAGAATTAGGAGCAGTTTGGAGGAAAGCCCTTTTTAAGCAGAAGGATCCAGAACTCTTACACAGGAGGTTCCAAGAATCTTGTCTAGATATCTGTCTATGAATTGAATGATTCTATGAGTGAAATCAAATACACCTGAAGGGCAGAGCTGAAGGTAGATGTCCTTGAACTCTCAATCATGAAGTAACATTTTTAATATCACCCCTGTTTCAAAACAAACAATTCAATAAGATAAAATTGAAAATGCCATATATTAGGAAGCTGGTTACAAGGGATCTTTCTCAAATGCTGGACAAACAGCAAGAAAGAATCCTACCCTGTTGCTAAATATTTGTCAAAGACAGCAGAAGAGCCACAGAAGCTTGTAAGAGCAACAGAAGACCCAAAGGGCACTACTGATACAAATCTAGTGGGTGAAAGTTCATCCCTTTATAGTAGGATACTCTGATATAGCAAATATAAAATAGCTTTTATTTAGAGTTTATCTATCTACAGGTATACAAATCTTGGGTTTGTGTTGTTGCTTTGATTTCTAGTGTAATATATAAACTCGATTCACTCTGATAATACTAGTGCTTAAAGAACATACATCCAATTTCAATAGTTTTATAATTTGGGAATTAGGGGAACAGGAGAGAAACACATTCTTACTCAGCTGTATGTCTAATTTAAGTCTCTAGTAGATGGCAATACACTATCCCCTTTCTCTGCTTTTTTCTCAACATGGCACCCCTCGTAGTGCTTCTCCAGGCTCAGAATAAACACACATTCCAGTACCACTCCTTCCTAAATTCAACCAATTAAAAATAAATAGAAGCAAGGTCACCATCCAGTTCTGTTGCAGAGGACTCTAACATGATATCCTAGAACTCGTGTTATTGTGCTGCACGCAAAAACCCCAGAGAGATGACAACATTTTGTTCTCAATATAACTAAATGTGGAATTTGAAGACATAATATTTAAATGTTCTGAAGCACACTGTCATGAAAGAGCTATGGCAGTAGGAAGTCCCAAGGGAACCTGAGATTTACTATCTGATGAACTGGAAAGCAGGCCAATTTGCTAGAGGTTTGATTTGCCAAATAACCAATTTGCAGAATTTACAAAATGTACTCTTTACCAAAATCTTGTTTAACTATCCAGTTTGTAGCAATTCAAATTGGAAAGGAAAAAACTTTTTTTTAACAACTTTTGACAACTTCTGAGGTTTTGATTTGCTCTCATTGGCTATCTTATTAATTTGCTACAGCTGGACAAAACCGAGAGGGAAGGGGCAGAGACTGAAAGGTAAGGGGAGAGTCTGAAGCCTCAGGATTGTGGATCCCTGGTTCCAACGGCTGTGCCGGCCCCCCTGACGGGAATTTGCTTCCACTCTTCTGCCCCCTCTCTACCGCCACGTATGTGAATGTATGGTCTGACAGAGAAAAGAGACCCTCTGAAGAGGATGTCTGGGGCCTAGACACAGGGCAGAAACTGGTGAAAAGGAGGCAAGGTGCTTTTCCCCAAGGACTGAGTCCTGGGGACAGAGAAACTTCTGACTAAAAGCTCAAGGAGCTCTTTCCCGGAGGGACTTCTGCCAGGATGCGGGAACACAGGGCTGCCTGGCCCCGGTAGAGACATGGAGCCATGCCTTAGGCAGCGACAGTGTCTGACAGTCATGCCAGCCGTGGGATGACCTGGTCACGGTGTCTTCCCTGTGGGGACTGCAGAGCAGACTTCTCCCAGCAGGTCAGAGCCCATGAGACCACAATACTTGGAAATTCTTGATGGACACTTGGAGAGAAATGACAAGGTTCAGCAGCCAGGTTGGAGGGGGCTCCAACATAGGACTTTCTGACATTAGTCCGAGCTCATCTGCACCTTTAGGCCAGGAAGACTTGGCGACATACTTTTTAAACATTGTTCTTGAATTAAAATCAAGTTGCTCCACAGCTCTGCTAACACCCTGATTTCAGATTTCTAGGAGAAAATAAATTTCTGTTGCTTAAAGAAAAAAAAATCAGGGATTTCCCTGGTGGTCCAGTGGCTAAGACTCTGAGCTCCCAATGCAGGAGGCCTGAGTTCAATCCCTGGTCAGGGAACTAGATCCCACATGCAGCAACTAAGAACCGACACAGCCAAATAAATAAATAATAATTTTTTTAGATTGAGTTGCTTCTCTTCTAATAAAGACAAATTATTTGTCTAAAGGGAGAACTGTTCAAAAAATTTGCCTTAAACAACTGAGTTCTTCATACTATAGATATTGTTAGGAAAGGGAAGAAATTATAAACTATTCAGTCTTAACTCTTTTATACCATTTAGTTTTCATTTTCTCTTAGATTATTTATCATCCTACTCTCTGAAAAAAATAAATTAGATAAAAAGCCTATTCTAATAGATGTAAAAACCTTATATTACAAGAGAACTTTTCAGGCTTCAGAACTTCAGACGATAAGTTGATGCATCAAAATCTGTATCTCTGAATCACAGAATTTTAAATTCAGTACAGTCAGTTTCTATTTAAAGTTCCCCTAATGTGTTTTCTATTTCTGAGAAATTGTATAATAACAAATACAGTTACTAAAAATAATCTCTTTGAAATTACAGTAACCGCATGAGAAAGATGCTGCATTCTGTAGTCTCAACATTATTTTTTTTAAGCACTACCATGTTTAAATAGCCAAAAATTGCTGAGAATTTTTATAAACAAAAAGAGCTGAAGATTCTTGAAATCTCAGAAAATCATCAAGCCTTACTGAGAGCTGGGAGAGATCACAGAAGTCTTCCAGTTCTATTTTATCCTCTCCCCTAGGTCTCAGGGCAGGGGCTGTTTCTAGAAGGGAATATCTACCACAGTCAAGTGTTGGTGGGGAGGGCAAGAAGGGACAAGGTCGCGGTTTTATGAAACTGGGGTGTCCTGGTTCAGTTGAATGCGGGCGTGGGAGACTGACTGCAAAGCTTGTAAAGCTGCTAGGGGTAAGGCTCTGGCGACAGTGTCCACAGCTCTTCTGAGAAGCTTGTGTATGAAAGGAAGAAACTGACCTAAAGGTGTTATTGTGTAGATGAAGTATGAGGATGTCTGGACCAGGGTGGAGTGGAAGGCTAAGAGAGGTGCTAAGTTTCTTCTCTCCAGTGAAATGAGGGCTGAGGCAGAGGATGGAGGGGTTTGACTGATATCTGAGAAGGGTAAAAGTTGCCATATTTGGACACAGAAGGCTCAGAAAAGAATCAAGTTTTTTTTTTTTAACTCCAAGGTGCATTACATTAGAGTTGAATTAAGATCATAAGGTAGTAAGGTGTGACAATGACTAGTTTTCCCTTGAGCGGACAACAGGAAAGTACCTACCCTGCTGCTGATTGAGAGAATTTTTCTTATCTGCCTCCTATTTCTCTTACAGAGATTGTGACTTGGCTAGTACAAAGCCACTCTAATATCTAACACTTTACCTTTATTCATGTCCTTTAAGGAAGCCTAGAGTTTTTAAACACAATGATGTTGGTAGCTTATTGATTGGTTCTTCCTTTTTCCATGGGCATCAAAGAACATTGCTGGAAAGAAAGATCACTAATACTTTATGGTGTGCTTGAGCAGCAAAGGACATCACTGAAGACACAAGAATTTGTATCAGTCTAGAATAGCTTAGCCAGTTCTTATGGATTCTAATCACTGAAGAAGTCTAGTAACCTAAAAGTAGAAAAAAAGTCACACTAATTGTCATCACAGAAAGATTTTTTTCTATAAGCTGCATCATCAACTGTGATCAATTTTAGATGACAATTATAAGACGACATCCAAAGAACCTTCCAGAATACTGTCAGAGTGTGGCCATATGCCACCAGTCTCTATACTATACAAAACAATGATCTTCTTTAACCTTCTTTAAGACTGGCATCTGTACCTACAAAACACATCTTGAATGTATTCATTCAAGTCACCAAGAAGCACCCGCCTCGCCCCGGCAAAAAATAAAGCCATTCTAGATATGAATCAGATCACCAGAATAATTAAGAATAAATAAAAAAAAAAAAAACTGAAACAATGAAGCTATTTTTGGCTATATGTATTGAGGACTGCAAAAATGGAGCAAGAGCAGGGTAATCAACAGGTTAGTAGTGTAGAAAAGTGAGGTTCATGCATGCAACTGCAAACTTGATGTCTTTTTTAAAGATTTAAGTATAGTTGATTTACAATGTTACATTAGTTTCAGGTATAGAACATAGTTATTCAATACTTTTTATGGATTTACTCATTTAAAATTATTATAGAATTTTGGCTATATTCCCTCTGTTGTGCACCATATTATCTTATTTATTTTACACCTAAGTTACGTCTCTTAATCACCTTCCTCTATCATTCCCTTCCTCTACCCATTCCCCACAGGTAACCACTAGTTTGTTCTCTGTATCTATGAGTCTGTTTCTATTTTGTTATATTCATTCATTTTATTTTTTAGGTTCCACATATAAGTGAAAACATACAGTATTTTTCTTTGACTTTTGTGTAAATTACTGCTGTATAGCAAACTGATTTAATTATACATGCATATACATTTTTTATATACTCTTTTCTATTAGGGTTTCTCATAGGATATCAACTATAGTTCCCTGTGCTATACAGCAGGACCTTGTATATATCCATTTTATATATAAAAGCTTACATCTGCTAACCCCAACCTCTCCTCCATCTGTCCTCCAACCCTCTCCCCCTTGGCAACCACCAGTCTGTTCTCTATGTCTAAGATTCTGTTTCTGTTTCTGTATCATTTGTGTCATATTTTAGATTCTACATATAAGTGGTATCATATGTAGATGAATATCATATGTATTCATCTTTCTCTGACTTAGTATGATAATCTCTAGTTGCATTCATGATGCTGCAAATGCCATTATTTCATTCTTTTTTAATGAATGAGTAGCTGTTGCTGTTACTCAGTTGCTAAGTCATGTCTGACTGTTTGAGACCCCAGGAACTGCAGCAAACCAGGCTTCCCTGTCCTTCACTATCTCCAAGAGTTTGCTCAAACTCATGTCTACTCAGTCAGTGATGCCATCCAACCATCTCATCCTCTGTGGCCCCCTTCTCTTGCTCTCAATTTTTCCCAGCATCAGGGTCTTTTTCAGTGCATCAGGTGGGCAAAGTACTGGAGCTTCAACATCAGTCCTTCCGATTACTATTCAGGGTTGATTTCCTTTAGGATTGACTGGTTTATCTCCCTGCTGTCCAAGGGATTCTCAAGAGTCATCTGCACCACAATTTGAAAGCATCAATTTTTTGGCACTCATTCTTCTTTATGGTCCAACTCTCACATCCATACATGACTACTGGAAAAACCATAGCTGTGACCATATAGACATTTATTGGCAAATGATGTCTCTGCTTTTAAATGACTGAGAAGCATTCCACTGTATATATATACACATCTTCTTTATCTTTTCATCTGTCAATGGATATTTAGGTTGTTTCATGTCTTGGCTATTGTGAATGGTGCTGCTGTGAACATGGTGGATCACATATCTTTTTGTATAGATATCCAAATAGCAAAAATTCGTTTTCTGGCTGAGTAATATTCCACCGTGTGTATAAATGTACATGTGTACATATATTTATATACGCTACATCTTTATCCACTCATCTGCTGATAGATTGTATCCATATCTGGTTAAAACTGAGCTGTCTCAGTATGAATACAGTTAAATGGCTATAGAGATTTAGGGAAAAAAGAGATTACTTCTAGATGACAGAATCTGGAAGGTGCCATGGATGAGGTGGCCACAACTAATGATGATCCTCTTTAGCTCATTTCTTGACCATATCAAGTATCTCTATTTAATGATTTCAGCAGGAAAAACAAAACAAAGCTAAAATACTGAGTGACTATCCAAAGAAAATACCCTATACGATACATACACGTGAACAATCCAATGAGTGGAAATTAAACATTATAGGCAGAAACTGGCACAGAATTAATGGCAGTTTGGGCAAAATTTCTTTTCCTCTTTCCTCTGCATTTTATTCACTTCACACTGGCCTACTCTGGACGTGTCAGCAGATAGACCTAGAATTTGAGGGTTTTATCTGTTGTGACCATTTATTCTCAAGGTAAGAGTGCGACATTTTAACGGTATCTTACCAGATACTGTGCTGGGGTTGAGATGGGAAAACCTGGATACAAATGGATGGACCAGTATCACTGAAATAAGGAAAAAAATCAAGCATATTCTCTGGGCTTTGGGTATGGGCAATGGTGATGGGGAATACTTCCATTGCTATGGTGATGTAGAAGTCAACATTTTACTGCATTTCAATGAAAATAAAGAAGCCTATGATCTTGGAGTTGAATTATGATTGCTATTTGTACCTCTATGTCCATATGGCAAAAGAGGTAATTAGAAGCATCCGAGAAACTTGTTTTAGCTCCTCAAATGAATACTGCCAAATGAAATTCTGTAATGCAAATTGAGATCTACATACAGAGTTTTATTTTATCAATAAGCCACAATAATATCCTCTGAATTGATACCCAATAAATGACTAGTTGTATCTCTTAGCTAACGTAAGTGAAGTTGCTCAGTCGTGTCCAACTCTTTGTGACCCCATAGTCTGTAGCGTACCAGGCTCCTCTGTCCATGGGATTTTCCAGGCAACAGTACTGGAGTGGATTGCCACTTCCTTCTCCAGGGGATCTTCCCAACCCAGGGCTCGAACCCAGGTCTCCCACATTGTAGACAGATGCTTTACCGTCTGAGCCACCAGGGAAGTTAAATTTGTGTAGGCCAACATTTTAAAAATACCCCCTCCTCAGGAGGAGCTAATTAAAGTACAAAATGAAATTAACTGGTTCATAAAGAGATCCACCCACCACTCTCACACAATTTGGTGTATCTGCTTCATTCACTAATTTATTCATTCACTTTTACTGGCTGATAGAAGAGCACTGCCCTAGGCAGAGAAACGGAAACAAAGACAACTGGCAAACCTGTGATTCTTACCCCCCACAAAAACCTACAATCTAGGAAAGAAGATAAAACATACTTGCAAATTACATGATTCTTAAGAGTGGTTCAGCTACTATAGAAGACTACAGGGTGCCAGCTGAAGAATTCAAGAAATGATCTACCTGAGCTGGGTATAAAAGAACGGTAGTTTTGAAGAAAGGTTGAAGAGACAAGACAGTTGTAAAAGGTGACGAGAAGGAAGGAGAGAGACCGCTGCAGGCAAAGTGAGTTTCCACTTTGGCTGAAGCTTCAGTGATTGTGGGAAGCCAGACTGGGCCTGGAGCATGAGATCAGAGAGCTCAACAATGCTTTTAGTTGTTTTTATCAGCTTCCTTTTCTCATTTTCTACAGCAACTATTTCAAACTCTCATCATTCACCTCTGCCCCCATTTCTCTCCATCGTAAGCATCACGTTACCACCTGACCCTTGACCTGACAGAACAGTCTTTCATCAAAGCACCTCTCTCTTACCCCTTACTCCCCAAACCAAAATATATACTCAAGCTCAGCCAAGCTTCCTGCCTTAGAAAATGAGGAATCCCTTTAATTTTCTGTTCCTGATCACTCCTGATTTCTCAGAAAACTTGCTCCATCATCAATCCATTTCTCTTTCAGCATTTCCACTATTAAATTTCCTCAGCCTTTAAAAACACTCAACTCCATCAGTAATACTTGATATGGCTTCCTCTTCTGCTGATTACTCCAGCAAACTCCCTGTAGGAAGCACCTAAACTTGCTGTCTTGACTCATTCCACACACATCTGGTTTCTGGCAGCCCCAACTCCCGTGAAACTACTCTAAGGTCAACAAATGCATTTTAATGCTGCACCCAAAGGCTTCTTCTCTGACTTTACATCCAAAAATTCTATCTAGAATTTCAGATAAGTTGATAATATTTTATAAAATGAATCCTTCAAAGTCAATATTGAGCCTTGCAAATCAGCCAACTATTGCTGAAGAAGATTGATTTAGATGAAATCAATATTTACTGATATTTATTAAAGGACTCCCTATCTGGGTTTCCAACTTCAAAAACACACTTTAAGGCATAGTTATTAAAAGTATGAATTGGGGTATTACGGGGTAAGGATTAGGTTTTATGGCTAACTCTGTAGGTCACTAGAGTGGCAGTCACTAAGTAAATGGTCCCACACATACAAAAAAATTGCAATATAAAATCATGGCCATTTACAGCCATATACAGAAAAAGCCAAAAAATTTTCTGTAAGTCTCAAAACTATTTGTAAAAACACAAATAAGACATTTCTCCAATGATTCTTTCTTAGGGAACAGTTTTGTAATTAGGATGAATCATGCTTTTTTCCCTACTATATGCCATCATGCAGTCTGCAAATACCTCTCTCATAGATCAAAAAAGATGTTTTTTTTAAAAAAACAACAAAAAACATGAGATGCAATCAGTTTTACTGAGTCTTCCTTTAGGCTGAACATAATTAAGGCAGAAATCTCAAAATAAAAGACTATTTTGGGATGACTATGATGATGGAAAGCCAAGAGATCTTATTTTATCTGAGAACAAGTAGTAAATTGCTTAGGAAGATAATCAACTCTAAGAATACTAAGAAGGGAACAATTTCTCAAAAAGCAGGGAATTTTTACAAAATAACAAAAGCTACCTTCACAACTTCTACCATTTCTGACTCCTTTTGTTTTTCACTTTGTTAGAAGTGAGATTTCACAACAACTAAGACTATCTCTCTAACTCTTATCACTTAAAAAGATGAACTCTGGATTCCAATCAGGCCATTCTCCATGACTGGATCTCCAACCCTGACCGTACTCTCCCAGTATCTTTACCAAACCAAATGCAAACTGTTCCTCAGGATCTAAGTCAAAGTCTGGTTCCCTAAACTCTCCCCTTGATCTGCCAGTTCTTATTGGCTCTTCTCTTCTGCCTGGTGTACTGTCTCCATGGTAGCTGATCATACACTAACTTTCCGAATGTGAGCACAGGAAGACACTCATCATAAATTTTTATTCTCGTGCTGTCAGCAGCATGCCTTGATCATACAGGATTATGGGATTATGTCTTTTAAAGAAAACGGTTTGGGGTTCCACGTGGGAGAGTTTGATAGAACTTTTGAGACTGTGGTACCAAAGTTTTAAAATCCTATATTCATAGTTTATTTATGATTTACATCTTCCCCATCTCCCCATAGATTTAAAATGGCCTTTAACAGAAGATAAAATAAGAAAAACATGGCTCACAGTGCCAAAGTCAGGTATTAAAATTTGTGTGTGCACAGGGCTTGCAGGAAAGGCATATTATTATCCAAGCTAAGAAAAACTGCTCTAGTCAAACATAAACCTCAACAATGACCTTCTCAGAAGGCAAGGCATAGTCTTCCTAGATTCTGCTCACTGCATTAAGCTTTTGGTGATTTACAACGGTGATGAGCTAGCTTATAGCAGAGAAGGAATGTCAGTCAGTGTCTTTTCTGGGCACAGTTATCACTGCTCTTGGGGAGCAGACCTGACTGAATTTGGTTAACTAGCACTCCTCAAAGCTGAACAACAAATTATTCCTGCTTTTGCAGACTGCACTTAGACGTCATTATTATAAAAGATCTACCATTTGGCCCTGATATGCTTCTAGTCAGGAGAGGGACTTCGCACTATTGGTGTAAGTACATAGAAATTATACTCTGAACATGCTTTTCTGGGTCAGAGGACTTAGCTGCTTTCATCCAGAACAGAATTTTAACAACGACATTTAACAACGACAATAGGTTCATATCAGTAATCTAAACAAAGTTTCCAAATAGTTAATGAATTAATTTTTGTTAAAGAAATGATTAATAATATCCTCTCTTATTTGTAAAAATATCATTAATATGTTGGTTCCAATATTAGTTTTCTTAATAATTCAAGCCATTGAGATATGTGCTTTCCCCTCCTACATAACTCTATTATGAGAAAGCAGGTGAATTAGAAAGTTATGAACACACTTTTCACATCTTACATTTCGTAAGTACAGAGAGGCCAGCTTGGGATAACTGCACCAGGACTTGTTTTGCTCAGTCCATCTATGACAAAGTGCATTTGGGTGCTCTTAGCAATCAGATGATAAGCAGGGGATGCCTATATAGTAAAATATATAATAGCACATATACATGTAATAATTTTATTTTATATGAAATATAATTATGTGAAATAAAAAGGAAAAAATAATTCTTTCATTTAGAAAGCCATTTAGGTAATTTTCAACATTAATAAGCAAATAATTTCTATACTTAGTTTCATGTTCTTGTGGAACTGATTTCTGGTTGGAATCTACGTTTAAAAAGTAGAGGCACATGAACTTGGCTTACATGTGCACACGCGTAAGCACACACGCACACACACACCAACAAAGGTCAGTATTGTTTTAAAAATACCTTTGGAATACTCAAAATGAGCATCAGTTCATTTAAAAACATAAAAACAAAATGAGAAGAGGTCCTAGCAACTACAAAATATAGAAAAAAATTATTTTAAATTATATTTAATTATTTTAAATAAGGAAGGAAAAAACCTATAAAGCAAATCTACAAACCTAAAAGAGAAAGGTACCTTTAAAAGTACTGAAATGGACATGTGCTCAGAAAAAAGGACAGAGCCAAAAAAGAAAAATCATACATCCACAATGAAATTATATACTATATAAAACCAAAAGGCAGACATAATTTCCTGTTCAAAAGAATTTCTGTATGAAAAGGTCTACAGCAGTTAGATTCAGGCCAACATCTCCACATTGAGAATTAACTTTGATTTTCAGATGAACAGGAAGATAAAGTATATTGTTACATACATTGTGCATATGCACTGAAACTCTTGTTTTGCTTCATTATAAGGACATGAAGATTGAGTGTTTAGCTGCCAGTCGGTGAGATAACACCGTGAGGGCAGAGCTGCCAGCATTCTCTGCTCTTGATTCATCTCTCTCCCTAACACGTTCAGAGTGAAAAACTGAAAGATTTTAATGTATGTAACAGTGCTTTTTACAATCAGATACAGCCTACAGAAAATTATCACTCAAAGGAAGTTCCACAAATTTTACTTACAAAGCTTCTTCCACAATTCTAAATTTTAAAATAAACATATTTTATAAGTGTCAGTTATCAGCAATTTTCAGTGTACTACTTTTAAGATAATAATATAAACATTACACAGAGTACCAATACTTGTATATAATTTTCACTCATTTATGCAAATGATAATCTTCTAACCAATAGGAAAATATGTATTTTGAAAATTTTACATAATGGTGTCATAAGACATGAACTCATCACCCAGGCCTACCTTTCACACTATGATAAATAATTACCTTGACATTTATCATAGCTGGCCAGTGTTAGAGAAACAGTACATAACCCAAGAAAAAGATTTCTCTCCTACTGAATTCAAGTGGTACAGAGAGGCAAAAGTCTGCAGTGACTGTCTTGTGAGGGCTATCTCAGAAGCTGAAAGTGGTTGAGTAGAAATACTAATAACCCAGGGAAACATTTAAGAACTACAATTCTATACTGATTTTTACATGATCAAATGCAAAGAGCTGGTCATCTTAGTTACAAATAATAGTCTTCTGTATGTCCCTTCTAATAGTAAAAATAATCTGGAAAAAATCAGCCTTACATATATCCTGCACTAGTTCAAAACAAAACAAAGCAGGCAACTGTCTTAAGATGGCTTTAAAAAAAAAAATAAACTGTGCACCTGCCTTATGTGGCCGTGTAGCACTGCCATAAATCTCATCTCCGCTAAAATGAAGGGGTCTATGTGGAGTGTCTGATCTCTAGACTGAACGTGGTAGAAGGCATTACTACTGGCAAGTGCATTAACAAGCATGTGAGGTGCATTTGTATATCTGTGAGATGCTGAAAACAGTATCTACAAGAGAGTTTGTACAAATCTATACTGAGTACCGGTACTATTCATGACACTAGGACCTCAGATATAAAAACAAGAAGACAGTATCTACCCTAAAGGAGCTCAGGGTCCAAGCTGCTACTGCTGCTAAGTCGCTTCAGTCGTGAATGACTCTGTGCGACCCTATAGACGGCCCGAGAGAGATTAAAAAAAAAAATCACTGATAAAAAAATGATTAAGACAAATGCATAGAGTATGATGAGAGTTAAGAGGAGAGAACCTGATCAGGAGAGTGTGAAATGGAAAAGACATGTGAACTGTTTTGAGAGACCAAGGAGAGCTACCCAGATGACTGGGAAGAGTTGAGGAAAAGGAGTAGCATGAGAAAAGCATGTTCCACCTGTCTGAAATGAAGACCGGGCATGCTGCTACAGCAAGAAACAAGACCAGAAAGGCCACCCAGACAGGGACTGAGCTTTGGGCAATGGTCTTCTCTCTGGGCAAGGCACCATTCTGTTGAACACTGCCAGCAATATCACATAAATCGCAACTGTTTTCTGCAGACCACACTGGCCACCCTCAGTTCAGAGGTACAGTCACCTTCAGTTCCTGCGTAAAATCTCAGTAGAGAAGCCTATTTCCAGCTCCACCTACAACTAAAGCCTTTGGACTAGTACTTAACTTATGATACAAAATATGAAGAGTCACCAAAATCTGTACAAAGCAATTCTCATCCAAAGCTCATGAGTGAAATACCAATTGTGGAGAAGGGTTTAAAGGACATGCAGCCTCTCCATACCTTTAGTTAAAACAATGTCTTGACCTCTTACGAGGTCAAGACCTTTTACTGAACTGCTCTTTCTCATTCTGCCATTAGCCAATGTGGGCAAGCACTCTGAGGCTATGTGGAACACTGAACATAAAGATGCTGTGAGGCTGCTGGTCACCACAGTGCACAACGTCCTTGGTGAGGAACCAAAGAGCTTTAGTTTCATAAATGGGCATGCTTTTTCCAAGCACATGGTTTGCTTTATTTTTTCCAAAAAAAAAAAAAAAAGATTTATCATGAGGATACCCTTGGGCATAAGTAGAGTGGACCATTAGTCCCATGGCCAAGCCTCATGGGAACTCAGGAATAGTTGCTCACTCAGGCCTCAGAGGGAGAGGAGGGAACAGGGTTGGTGAACAAGGAGATCATCACGGTCCAATTGCTAGGTCACCTGGACATCCCCCAAGCCGCTGGAGCTGACAGTCCCAACTGAGGTCCTCTGCAACTGGAGGGGCTCAGCTCTTTGATATTTATCCTCCAAACAATCATCTTCCTCTTCAGTGTTAACATCCTTTAGCTTCTTTTACTCAAGGGTCCTTTTAGTTCTTGTTCTCGTCATCTTCTCTTCTTCCTCCTCCCCACCACCACCGTGTCCTCCTTTTTCTTCTTTTTTTAAAATATGTTTACTTTTTTGTTTGTTTATTGGCTACACTAGGTCTTTGTTGCTGGGCACGGGCTTTCTCTAGATGTGATGGCGAGTGGGAGCCACTCTTGACTGCGATGCGCAGGCTTGTCACTATGGTGCTTTCTCTTTTTGCAGAGCACGGGCTCTGGGGCACACAGGCTTCAGTGGTGGTGGCTTGTGGGTTCCACGCGCAGTCCTAGTGGTCGTGGCACATGGGCTTGGCTGCTTCATAGCATGTGGGATCCTCCTGGACCAGGGACCGAACTCATGTTCCCTGAACAGGCAGACAGACTCCCAACCACTCCTTCCCACCAGAGAAGTTCCTTTTCCTTCTTTAATGACTTCTGCCTTCTAATATCTTCTGGTTCCTCTACAGCTTTTAATTATGTCTTCTATCAACTCATGACCTCTGCTGTTTCTAGGCCTTTGCTACCCTACCATCCTCTCTCTACGTGTCTTTCTGCTTCTGAGGCATATGGTTTGCTGTAATCTTATGGCCCCTTGTCAATGATACCATTCTGTTCCTTTATTTATAGAAGATGCCAGAAAGCACAGGGCCAATTTATAGACCCATATTTTATAGGAATATAGAGCTTATAATATACCTTACATATACAATAATCTTGTAAGAAATACTTTGTCTATTAAATTCATACCTTTATTGTCCCTTTACCTTAAATTTTTTATGCTGTGCTGCTGCTGTTATCATAATACACAAATTTATGTTGCCACTTTAAATCAGTATTGAACCATGGTGGGGTATAAATTACCTCAACCAAATAGCAATTGGGTCAAAAAATCTGAAGAGCACCTTTAATACGCCAGGCCTGTGCTGAAGTCTAGGATAAAAGCTGTCAATGGACCTGACCTGATCCTTACGGTCAGGAAACTGAGAGTTAATGGAAAAAATGGATAATTAAATAAGTGACAGTATCACAGGAAAAAAATGTTTAAATAGAGCAAATATAGTAGGAAAAGCATTCACATAGAGAACAAAGAAGTCTTACAATAGCTGGGAAGGCTTCCCAAATGAACTGTCATCTAGGCTGCAACCTCCAGGCTGAGGAGGAGCAGCTCTGCTCTAGGGGAAGGCTCAGAGTGTTGTGCAACCTGGGGGAGGACAGGAGGTCAGCATGGCTAGGACAGTGGGACAATCAGAGATGGCAGTTGGCCGGAAAGGCAAGCAAGGACCAGGTCACATGGGGCCTGGAAATCAGTCAAAGGAGTAGATTTAACCTTGGAACACGGTGAAACCCGAAACCATTTGCAGGGAGCTGACAGAATCCAATTTGCACTGTAACATTTATTGAGTGCTTGCTATTTTTCAGGCACTGTGCTAAGTGCTCTTGGCTGTTTCAGGTGGCACTGTTGTAAAGGATCCACTTACCAATGCAAGAGACGTGGGTTCGATTTTTGGGTTCGGAGGATCCCCTAGAGGAGGAAAGAGCAACCCAGGCCCAGTATTATTGCCTGGAGAATCCCATGGACAGAGGAGCCTGGTGGGCTGCAGTCCATGGGGTTGCAGAGTCAAACACAACTGAGCAACTAAGTGCACACACACAAACACGTGCGCGGGCTAAATGCTTTACATGCCTGACTTTACTGAACCCTCAAGAGTCCTATAAAATCACAGGAAGCTAGCACTGTTATTAAACCTATGTTACAGAAGATGAAAATGAAGCTTAATGAGAGAAACCGATCTAGACCAGCCACATACTTCCTAGTCCCAAGGAAGCCAGGATTCGAAGCCAGGTCTTTTGACTCTAGGCCCCAAGTGCCTAATGCAGTGTGCTGTCACATTCATCTAGAAGTGGCCTGGCAATGATGATAATGATTCCACAGTGTGAGGACTAGAGGAGGAAATACAGTTTAGGGCAAATGATAAACTCAATTACGAGCATATTGAAACGCCTGCAGAAACTCCATGTGGCAAAGGTCACACATATGGCTCTGAACTAAAGATTCAGAATTAGGAGTCACGAGCACATGGATGATTATCTGAGCCACCACCCTGAATGACACGTCCCAGGGAGAATGTGTGGCATAGAACAAAGGGGTCTTGGGAGACCCTTATGAGGAACACAGAAAGGAATGAAGAACCTGCAAAAGTCATGAGAGGAGGCCAGAGAAGTAGGAGAAAAAATGAAAAGCAAAAGGGAGAGCATATATCAAGAAGAATTACCAGTGCCAAATGTTGCTAAGAGGAAAGTAATATAAAAGCATGAAGGTATTCATTAGATTTAGAAATAAAATCTTTGCCCTTAATGGTTTAGGTGACATGGCCGTTGCTTTCCTTTTAGGAAGGTAAGAGGTAACATGTATTAAAGTGGCTATTAAGGGAAGTGCTAAGTCCTATTAGAGAGGCAAAGGATATTCAGTCCAGATGTCTGCCAGGCAGGGGAAATGAGAATGGACCCTTAGGTGAAGATCATTAAAGGAAGAATAGCATTTGGAGGTTAAAGATAAGAGCAAAACCGGGAAGGTCTTAGCCTGGACAGATATAACCAGAGGCGAAAGTCACAAAGCATAAGGCACAGTCAGGAATAGTCCATTAATTCAAATAGGTTGGCTCACACTGCATAAAATTTAAAAAATAGATTGGAATCACATTATAAAAAGTCCTGACTAAGGAATATGGAAGTAATGCAAATATTTAAATGTTTCTTTCTCCCTGGAAAATGCCTCATTATTCTTTCTCGGCTCACATGCCACCTATTCCATATCAAAAAAGACTAACTTTTCTGGATGGGCTTAAGTTACTTTTTATTCATATCTCTTGAATGATAATGCATTTTAATGTTTCCTAACCTGACGTCTTGGTATCTCAGCAACTCATGTAACACATGTGCCCAAGAAATATTATCTGAACAAATGAAAACACACACAATTGCATTAGAGTGGTACTTTATGAAGACCAAGTGTTAGCTATGTGCAGTATGGATTAGCAACGAAGACACCAGAGGTAGACCAGTGAGAAAGCCAGGAAGAGTGAAAAGAGGTAATGGGACCCCGCTGAATGGGGCCACTGCTGGAAATGTAGGAAGTTTCTCTAAGAGATGCTTCCAAGGCAATATC
Source organism: Oryx dammah (assembly GCF_014754425.2). Lineage (NCBI taxonomy): Eukaryota > Metazoa > Chordata > Mammalia > Artiodactyla > Bovidae > Oryx > Oryx dammah. The sequence continues at coordinate 68,505,351 of NW_024070209.1, forward strand.
ACAGAATTTGGTGACTGAATGGAATGGAGCAGAACATAAGACAAATATTTTTTTTTAAACTTAAAAAAAACATACCCTGGACTCAGTAATTAGATTTGGAAATATATCCTAATAATTAGAGATGTACACACACTTTGGCATTATCTGTAAGAGTGGAAAACTGGAAACCATTTAACTGAATAATAGAGGCCTCATTAAATAAAGTGGTACTTCTATCTGATGAAGCCCCATGCATATATTAACATAGCATACTTATAGAGCTAATATTATCAACTCATCAAGCTATTTGAGAGTTGGTGGCAAGAAGAAAGAAAAAGAACCACAATTTGAAAGGAAAGATAGTCTAAGCTTTAAGGATCAGAAAAATAAAGGAAGAGCTGGCAAATAAAGGAACCAGAAAAAAAAAAGTGCTTACAAAAAGGAAATCCTTGATGTATTTTTCCATTTAAACAAAACTTATAGTATATCCAAGGATATCAGAGCGCAATCTGGGTAACAGAGAAAAAAACCTCTACACAATGATGATGGTATTTTTGTAGCATCTGGAATAGAAAAACTGTTAACTTATTACATAGTAGGAAGAAACATAGGCTTTGCCATCAAAGAGACCTGAGTTCATGGCACTCCCCTCAGCAGCCATTGAGACCTGGGCACGCTGCTAACTGAGCCAGTCTCCTTTGGTGTAGCACAAGGCCAACCACCAGGAAGCACAGTTTTGAAAACTAAGTGATCCCTAAGAAAGCAGCTAGTGAGGTAGCTGAGCCCAGGAGTGTACCACCAGACTCTGACTCAGCAGATCTGAGCCTAAACCCAAGTATGTATGTTTTAGAAAGCTCCCTGAGCAGTTCTACTGCATGATAGCAACATGTGAACAGTTCAGTGCATGGAACCTGGCAAGTACTTGATAAATGTGACCTGGTTGTTTTTATGGACCTAATAGGGTTTCTACCTTTTTAAATTAAAACTGTCATGACTTTCTTCACTGAATACAATGGCAAGTTCTGTCTGAAGTGAGCATCTCAGATGATTTGCTATGACAAAGAGAGACAAAATGAAAATGAACAATAGAAATGCCATTTATGATCTAAAGCAGTACCATGGCATTCAAAGATTTGAAATGAGTGACTCCAAAGGTCTTTAACATATGGTCATATATAATTTTGCCCAGGCGACTGTGGATCATTTCTGCTTCATGATGTATTAAGACCAAGTTACTTAGTTGATTGGTGTGATTTCCCACTGATCAATATCCAAATTTCCTTTAGGTTTTGTTGTATTTTATTCATCACCATAGATAAAAGCTTTGTTCTTTAAAACATGGCCTCAAAAGAGAGTCTACAAAGATATCTACAAATTTGGGAAAAGATGAAAATTTAGGTCTCAGGAAATATTATAATAAATCTCAGAGATCTACTTCCACAATTACATTTTTTTTTAAACAAGGGAAAGGTCTTATTGTATTTTATAAATAGTTTCCAGCAGTAAAATGTCACATAAACAAGTCAGAGTGCAATGACACTTGATGCCCAGAATATTCCAATAGTTTGTCTGCCTTTTCTTCCTGGCCTCCTCGAACATGCGGTTTGGGAGGAAGGGTCATCGAAGTGTAGTCCTGGGGGAGGCTCACCGATTAAGATAAATGCAGTATATGACTCCTGCTGGCCGTTGTTCGTGCCCCATTTACATGGCCACTACGGGCAAGAAACGACCGGGCTATCAGCAGGTAGCAAAAAGCCCAAGAGGTAGAAGCGGTCTAAAAACGCCACTGAAGACTGAGCTCTCGATGATCAATATACTGGTATTGCTTCCTAGAAAACCACCAGCTTTCTCAGAACAAATAAGAACTACCACAGACCAAAATGAGGGAGCCCAACACAGGACTATCGGATACTCTAAGTGTAATCTGGGTGTTCAGTGAATGCTTCTCTCTCCCTGAATATAAACTGAGGAATTTTGGTCAGCTGTGCTGATCCAAAATGCCTAGTGGGAATTTACTTAATCTTTACCTGTTAAGTGTATATTCCCTAGATTAGTGGCAAGACAGTATTCTTCATTTCTTCATATTCAGAATTTAGGCATATGAACTAAATACGAGCTAAAATACGGACTGTTTTACTTTGACTTAAAAAACATTTTATTTCACATCTGAAACTTAAATATATCCATATGTTTTAGCGTCTTAACACATGAGCTGTTTGCTTGAGTGACTTGATCTAGAAATGGGAAAAAAAAAAAAAACATGACTCTTTGGGAGCAGGAATTAAGTTTTTCAACAACAATGGCTCCACATAACCTTCTTAAGTACCATCTGTTAGTTTACGGCACAGGTCTTCAATCAGATTGGTTTTTCCCCAGCTGACCACTCAGCTCCACCTGGCCCAAACTCAGTGCCCGTTCTTGTACTCTCCCTTTCCTGTCCTCAGCCATCCTTATTTTTTTTATGCCTATCCTAATTACATAAGGACTCTAAGTTCCAAGGGAAATGCAGCTTCCTGAACAAGTCTTACCTGAGTATTTCAACATGAGCTCTCTTCACTGAATACATCTGTAATTGTGTCAGTCAGTCAGTCCAGTCGCTCAGTCGTGTCCGATTCTTTGCGACCCCATGAAATGCAGCACACCAGGCCTCCCTGTCCATCACCAACTCCTGGAGCTTGCTCAAACTCATGTCCATTCAGTCAGTGATGCCATCCAACCATCTCATCCTCTGCCTTATCCTCCTGCCTTCAATCTTTCCCAGCATCAGGTCTTTTCCAATGAGTCACTTCTTCACATCTGGTGGCCAAAGAATTGGAGCTTCAGAATCAGTCCTTCCAATGAATATTCAAGACTGATTTCTTTTAGGACTGACTGGTTGGATCTCCTTGCAGTCCAAGAGACTCTCAAGAGTCTTCTGCAACGTCACAGCTCAAAAGCATCAATTCTTCGGTGCTCAGCTTTCTTTGTAGTCCAACTCTCACATCCATACATGATTACAGGAAAACCATAGCTTTGACTAGATGGACCTTTGTTGGCAAAGTAATGTCTCTGCTTTTTAAAATGCTGTCTAGGTTGGTCACAGCTTTTCTTCCAAGGAGCAAGTGTCTTTTAATTTCATGGCTACAGTCACCATCTGAAGTGATTTTGGAGCCCAAGAAAATAACGTCTGTCACTGTTTCCATTGTTTCCCCAACTATTTGCCATGAAGTGATTGTGTAATTCAGCATAATAGTTTATACCACACAACCCAGCACATAATTAAACAGTCATATTATTTTTTTTGTATTTCCATGAACACTATTCTTATCTATCCAGGAAGATTATAAACTTCTTGAAGGCAGGGTTTTTCAATGGAGTGTTTGACTTCTCATTCCCAACTACTTTAACTTGACTTTAAGTTGCCTCAAATGTGCACACCTGTGCCACCTAATGATGAAGACAATTACTGCATGGTTACAACTCAGTGATAGCTTCCAAACATGTAACAAAACCAAAGGTTGGAGGAAATCCTTAATTGTTTAAAATCAAAGAATAAAGCTACTATTGTTAAAAATAATATAGCAGCAGTGATAGTAGTAAGTATAACTACATTTTGGTGCATTAACATTTTTAAATTGTGTGATAAATTTATTAACAGTGTGTAACTGAAAATCAAACCCAAAAACTTTCTCATGGAAAAGCTCTTTTCTAAGTGAGCAACTTCTTTTGGATCTGGGTTAATCTAGCACCAAAAAGAGTTACATAATCACTTACTGAATTGTGCTGTGATTAGAGGTACATATAAAATAAATTATCCGTGATAGATACTGATCCGTGTGACACACATAGTGCTCAGAAGATGGTGGTGTACACTGTGCATATCTATTCAGACAAAAGAAAACATTCAACTCACCTAACACTGATTTAGTCTTTATTATGTGAAAGACAATACATATCCTTAAGAAGGTTATAATCTAGTAAAAATATAAAATCAAGTACAATAATGATGGAGATCAAGGTACTCAGGGAAAACTTTTCACCATTATTATTACAAGAACACCACATCTGTATCATGTTATATAATGGGTTCTGTATTCAGGTTAAGTGTGTGTTTCTAAATATTCTTAGTCTTGGTGAAGTATATTGTAAACACAGGCTCAGAAACAACTTTCTTTGTTATCCATTTTCTCTTCTTCAGTATTTCCTGCTAAGACTTCTTAACTATAACTTCTTCATGTCTTAAACTTCTCACCTGCCTTGTGTTAGCTATTAGGTGTCAGAAACAGTGAATTCAGTTACATGCGTGAGTTAGCAGTAAAGATGTTCAGTTTCAGTTCAGTTGCTCAGTCGTGTTCCAACTCTTTGCAACCCCATGAATCGCGGCACGCCAGGCCTCCCTGTCCATCACCAACTCCTGGAGTTCACTCAGACTCACGTCCATCAAGTCGGTGATGCCATCCAGCCATCTCATTCTCTGTTGTCCCTTCTCCTCCTGCCCCCAGTCCCTCCCAGCATCAGAGTCTTTCACAATGAGTCAACTCTTCACATGAGGTGGCCAAAGTACTAGAGTTTCAGCTTTAGCATCAGTCTTTCCAATGAACACCCAGGACTGATCTTCTTTAGAATGGACTGGTTGGATCTCCTTGCAGTCCAAGGGACTCTCAAGAGTCTTCTCCAACACCACAGTTCAAAAGCATCAATTCTTCAGCGCTCATCTTTCTTT